>NW_019154137.1:13154645-13167964 GCF_002288905.1 Enhydra lutris kenyoni
AAATAAAAAAAAAAAAAAAAATATGACAGTCTTTTCAAATTATTTGGCAAGTAGGTATGAATTCTAAATCAGAGTATTGTAGAAACATTGAACTCTAGAGTTAGAAGAGGCTTTTTCATGTAACCCAGGGCAAGGTGTACTGGGTATCAGTAGAGACCCACTCTTACAGGTGGAACTTTGTCCTCAGGTCCTCCCAATACTCTTATATTTAACTTCCCATGTTTTGTGTATGTGACAGGATGAGGCTTGGAAGCCATCTCAAATACCATGCTGTCATCTCAGAGCTCTGATTCTAGGAATCCAGTTCTCAAATATTGCACGTGGATGAGTGCTGGGAACAACCAGCCCCAAATATCCAAATTAAATTTCAGTTCAGTCCCTCTAGTTTTATTAGTGTTTCTCTTTAATCCTTATACAAGATGCTTGTTCCTCCCCCAACCCTTTTGTATTTTACAGAGTTTATCCAGAGTTCTTTTCTTACAGTATACTCAAGGATGGGCAAAATGTTCTTGACATTTCAGTCAGAATGGTAATTTCTGGGAATCGATTTACATATGCATTGGGTCAAGTGTCCAAATCTTAGTGAACAATGATGAAGGATTTGCCATTTGCGCATAGCACGAAAACAATGCAATACTCAGTGACTGCTTTGGAGACCTAATAGAAGAGTTGAGTAAAAATTTTACAATGCCTGTTCCTGGTACATTCTGTTAATTAATCATTGTCTAAAAGTTCAAGGGTCACATGATAGAAAAGGGGTAACCCCTATTAAAAGCCTCATTGTGAAGATGAAGTGTTAGTGTCAATTCTCATCTTGAGAATTATAATTGGATAAATAAACATATAAATTATAAGGCTTTTGATAAAAATATGCCATTTTCAGTGATGTCAATGTAATATTCCTTATGATTTTGAAAATTTGAAATCAAGCTAAGTGGTATATAATAGGAAACTTGTTAAATAACTCATGGTACAAACACAGGATGAAATATTCTATGGTTGTAGTTGGCAGAATTCTAAGATAGCCTCCAAGTTTCCAGCCCATGATATATACACCTGTCATAACCCCCTTTCCTAAAGTGTGGGCAAAACATATGAATATGATGGATAATTCTCCCTTGACTAGGTTATATTATATGATAAACATCATGAGATAGTCACTCGCATATTTATGTTGTAGCAGGCTGGATAGAGACTCTGTTTTTGAAGAAGTAAGTTGGCTTATGAGAGGGCCATGTGCTAGGACCTGGGATTGGCCTCTAAGATCCAAGAGCAACTCTTGACAGACAGCTAACAAGAAAATAACCACAAGGAACTGAATTTTGCCACAGACTTGAATGAGCTAACAAGAGGACCCTGAGCATTAGATGAGAGCACAGCCCTGGCTGCTGAAACCTTGATTTCATCCTGGCAAGACCCTGAGTAGACTGCCTCGCTAACTAATGCCTGGAATTCTGGCCCAAAGACAACATGAAATAATAAATTTGTGTCTTAAACCAACAATTTTGTGGTAATTTGTTATTCAGCAATAGAAAACTAATACAATAGTCATTTGTGTTGATAAAAATTTATTCAATGAGTTTTGAAAAGACTTATAAGATTAAAAATAAAGATACAAAATTTTACAGACAATATGCCCTTAGAAGCACTAAGGGAAATATATAGACAAAAGGCAGGGAAGAAATATTCTAGCATATCAGAAATGGTTGCTGCTGGGATTTTGGGTGATTTCTTCTTTTGCTTTTGTTTACATGTTTCTGTGTACATTTTCTAGAATGAGAATATATTCATTTGCTAACCAGAAATTATTAAGTATAAACCTAAGTAGGAAAAATATAGGTATTAAAAATATAAAATATATTGAATAAAAAGGTACTTTCCTTTCTTATTTATTTATTTATTTGAGAAAGTGGGGGAAGGGCAGAGGATGAAGGAGAGGAGATTGAGACTCCTAAGTAGGTTCCATGCCGAGCGTGGAGCCTGACATGGGGCTTGGTCCCATGATCCTGAGATCATGACCCAAGCTGAAATCAAGAGTCTGATGCGTAACCAACTGAGCCACTCAGGTGCCCCTCTTTCTTTCCTTTTTTTAAGTTTTTTTTTTTATTTCTAAGTAATCTCTACATCCAATATGGGGGTAAAATGCACAACCCCAAGATCAAGAGCCACACGTTCCACTGAACGAGCCAGTAAGGCACCTCGAAAAATGTGCTTTTCTTTAAGTTGTTTGTCATAGTAATTTTATTTGTATGCATATAAATTCATGACTCAAAAAACACATTTCCCATCTTTGTTAACTAAAATGACCTAGAAGTAATGATACTTCAGTATCAAAGAGCTTATCCAGCATTCAGACCTTGGTTTCTCAATACTGTTTTCTACTAAAAGAAAACAAAGGCTCTTTATGGAAATAGCTGATTCCAGATCTGGAGCAGGGAAAGTACAGGATGTGTGGGACAACCTGTTGTGCCAGAAAGCAGCAACTACACAAAGAATAATGGACTCATATCAAAAGACCATGGGAGACAGCTTGAAGGGGAACCCTCTGGCTAAATTTGGAACAATCTGAGTATCAAAATAAGAATGATTATAATTTTTTAATAACACATTGATTTTTTAAAAATCCATGAGTCCTTTGTGATATCTCTATCATCTATGTATCTCTCATCTATCTAGTTACCTCTCATCATCTATTGTAATCTATATCTATATAAAAGAATAGCAGAGAAAAGAAAAGCTCCTTTTCATAGTAGAATGTCAAAGAATGATAGATTAGAGATATCATTATTTTATTACACTTGATGTAATAATTGCTGGCTGGGTCAGGCAGCAATCATCAGTGTATTTTATAACCATCAGATAAAAGGTTGTTAGGAAAAAAGCATATTCACATGGTGCTGAAGAATCACTCCACAATTTACTTAGTAATTACAAAAGGAAAACTGTGCTTTAATGATATCTGGAGGTCACCACCTGAACCTAACAAATAATTAATCATGGGATGATCTGACATTATATGCCTACTGTTATGGACTGTTTGTGTCCACACCCCATTCCAAAATTCATATGTTGAAATGCTAACCTCCAATGTGATAGTATTGGGAAACAGGACCTTTAGGAGATTAAGTCATGAGGGTGAATGGGATTAGTGCTTTTATAAAAGAGACCCCAGAGTGCTTTCTGGCTCCTTCCGCCATGTGAGGACACAGCAAGAAGATGGCTGTCTACGAACTGGAAAGTGGGTTCTCTCTTTTTTTTTTTTTTTAGATTTTATTTATTTATTTGACAGAGAGAGAGACAGCAAGAGAGTGAACACATGCTGGGGGAGTGGGAGAGGGAGAAGCAGATTCCCCTCTGAGCAGGGAGCCTGATGTGTGGCTCCATCTCAGGACCCTGGGATCATGACCTGAGCCAAATGCAGATGCTTAATGACTGAGCCACCCAGACACCCTGAGAAGTGGGTTCTTACCAGACACTGAATCTTCATCTTCCTTGATTTTAGACTTCCTAGCCTTCAGAATTGTGAGGAATAAATGTTTGTTGTTCAAGGCACCCGGTCTGTGGTATTTTTGTTATAGAAGCCTAAACTGACTTAGAAATTGGTACTGAGAAGTGGGGTGCTGCTGTAACAAATACCTAAACGTGTGGAAGCAGCTTTGGACCTGGGTAATGCGTAGAGGCTGAAAGAGTTTTGAGGTGTATGTTAGAAATGTGAACAGAATTTTAAAGGAAATTCTGATGAGAGCTCAGAAAGGAAAGAGGAGAGCTGTGGGGAAACCTCAGTCTCATAGAGAACACTTAAGTAATCATAAACAGGATGTGGCTAGAAATATGGATATTAAAGACCATTCTGATGAGGTCACAGACAGAAATGAGGAACATGTTATTGAACAATGAAGAAAAGGTGATCTTTATTATGAAGTGGCAAAGAACTTGGCTGAATTGTGTTCATGTACTAGTGTTTTTTTTTAATTAATCATTTTTTAAAATTTATTTTCAGCATAACAGTATTCATTGTTTTTGTACCACACCCAGTGCTCCATGCAATCCGTGCCCTCTCTAATACCCATCACCTGGTTCCCCCAACCTCCCACCCCCCACCTCTTCAAACCCTTCAGATTGTTTTTCAGAGTCCATAGTCTCTCATTGTTCACCTCCCCTTCCAATTTCCCCCAACTCCCTTCTCCTAACTCCCCATGTCCTCCATGCTATTTGTTATGCTCCACAAATAAGTGAAACCATGTACTAGTGTTTTATGGAAGGTAGAACTTCTGAGAGATGAAATTGGATATTTAGCTGAAAAGATTTATTTTTTAAAAAAGATTTATTTATTTGAGAGAGAGAGAGAGTGAGTGAGCAGAGTGGCAGAGGGAGAAGGAGAGAGAGAATCTTAAACAGACTTCATGCCCAATGTGGAGTCTGATGTGGGGCTTGATTTCATGACCCTGAGATCATGACCAGAACTGAAACCAAGAGTCAGTCACTCAACAGAGTGAGACACCCAGGCATTCCTAGTTGAAGAGATTTTTAAGCAAAATGTGAAAGTCTTGTTTCTCCTGACTGCTTATAGTAAAATGTGAGAAAAATGATTTGAGAACAGAATTATTAAGCAAAAAGGAACCAGAACTTAAAGATTTGGAAAAGTCTCAGTCTATCATATTGCAAAGAATGAGAAGGCACATTCAAAAAAGAACTAGGGGTGTAGCCAAGTGATGGTTTGATAAGGAGATTATAATGGGTATGAACCATGGACTTAAACAGCCATCTCAAAAGAAACCAGGTACTATTCTTCAAGACAAGGGAAGAATGAACTCTCCCTCTGCCAGGCGATTCAGGGATCATGAGGGGTGCCATTCCCACTAGGATTAGAGTGCCAGGCCCTGGGGGGTGGAGTTGTTTCCAATGATGAGGCTGCCTCTCTGTTCAGGCCTCAGGGGTGGGGCCTCTGCAGAGGACTGTTGTCATGGGAAGGAACTTACCAAGTGGTAGGGGTGATGTTCCTACTGAGGTGGGTCTGAAAGGCAAAGCATCAAACCAAAGAGGATTATTCTCAAAATTTAAGGCCTAAAATGGAATTTGCCTCATTAGGTTGTGGACTTACTTGCGACCCATTAATGGAAGAGAGCCCTTCCATCTTTCTGTTTCTCTCTTTGTGAATAGGAAAGTCTATTCTCTGCCTGTCCTACCATTGTATTTTGAAATCATACAACTTACCTCATTTCACAGATTCACAGCTGGAAAGAAAGTTGCCTCAGGAGGAATCAGACCATTAGTCTTACCCATATCTGATTTAGATGATATTTAGATTAGACTTTGGACTTCGGACTTTGGAATTGATGCCGGAACCAGTTAAGAATTTTGGAACTGTTGGGGTAGAGTGAATGCATTTTGCATGCAAGAAATTCATAAATTTTGGGGGATAAGGGGTGGAATATTATGAACTGAATGTTTGTATTCCCCTAAATCCATATGTTGAAATCCTAACCCCCAATGTGTTGGTGTTTGGAAGTGGGGCCTTTGGGAGGTGATTAAGTCATGAAGGTGGAGCCTTCATGAATGAGATTAGTGCCCCTATAAAAGAGACCCCAGAGAGCTCTCTTGCTTCTTCCACCATGTGTGGGCACAGTGAAAAGACAACTATGAACCAGAGAGCAGGTTCTCACCAGACACCAAATCTGCCAGCACCTTGATCTTGGACTTTCCAGTTTCCTAACTGTGAGAAGTAGATGAGACTGGTATTTTTTTTTACAGCAGTGTGAATGGAGTAAGATAGTCTCCTAATGTGATGCAGTATGATGTACATGATACCATCAGTGAGGTTTTCTTGTCCAAACATTTAACCTGAATCTAATCAAACCTCTATCAAATGCTGTCCAAAAGAAATATAATAAAGCCACACATGTGGTTTTAAATTTCCCTTTTAAAAAGAGTTTATTGATTTATTTGAGAGAGGAGGGGTACAAGGGGGGAAGGGAAAGAGGGAGAAGGAGAAGCAGACTCCCCACTGAGCAGGGAGCCTGACAGGGGGCTTGATCCCAGGACCCTGGGATTATGACCTGAGCTGAAGGCAGCTGCCCAACCAACTGAGCCACCCAGGCACTCTTAATTTTAAATTTCTAATAGCCACATTGAAAGTAGAAAGAAATAGATGACATTAATATTAATAATGTATTTTACTTAATCAAATATATCCAAAATATTATTTCGGCATGAATCAATACAAAATTTTTGATGAAATATTTTACTTTTTAAAATAATTCTTAAAATTCTATTGCATATTTTATACTTCTAGTACATTTCATTTTAACTAACCACATTACAAACACTTAATAGTCACATGTACCAGTGGTTAACATTTTGGACAGCACGACTCTAGATCTAACTTCAAGCTTATAAGAAATTCATGGGAGAGAGGAACAAATTAAAGCCATCAGAAGGAAACAATAAAATAAAATCCTGAATATGGGACATTCTATAAGAAAATGTGCCTGGACTCAGTAAGAGTGAATGTCATAGGTAGAGGAAATGTTCTTGATTAAAGGAGTCTAAGGAGACATAAAAACCAAATGCATTTCACAAATTCTGTTTTTACAAAAGCTATAGATATTTTAAGGACAACTGGGGAAATTTTAATATGAACTGACTATTAGATATTACCAAGGAATTATTATTAATTGTGTTGGTGATAATATTGTGGTTATACAGAAGAATGTATTCTTAGCGGAAGCATGCTGAAGAATTAAGAGGTGAACTCTCATGATCCCTGCAACTTTCAAATGGTTCAGCAAAAATTAAAACGTGTACATCTACTATCTATCCATATAAACAAAATATGGCAAAATGTAAAAAAAATGTTGGATCTAAGTAGAAGGTATGTGGCCATACACTATACAGTTCTTTCAACATTTTGTTAAAATTTTTTTAATTGCAAGAAAATTGTTCTGTAAAGAAACTTCTGGATTAGATGACGATGGCTCCACCAAGGTTCTACCACACTTTCAAAGAACCTGATCATATATGCAAAGTAAATAATTTTTCAAGTAACTTATGAGCACACTATTCTGTAAGTACTTGGTAAGATATATTCTAAAGACACAGAATTACAAAGACAGCTTTCCTTATTAGGTTTATTGTTAATAGTATTTCAATTTTGAAACAATTATATATATATAATTGGATGAAGCAAATAAGTATGCTAATGTTATTAGGAACTGAGATTTCTACCGTAAAGAAGTCAGAAATACATGTTGATGGGAACTACCCAGGGATTCTTGAGATTCACAGAGGTTTCCAGGTTATCTCTTAAGAATCACCTGCTTTCAAAAACAGGCCTTCTAGTACTTAGACTAGTACATAGTGCTACCTAGTAGTACTATGATCAAGGGAACATAATAGAGAGCCCAGAAATAGACCCTCAACTCTATGGTCAACTAATCTTTGACAAAGCACTAAAGAATGTCCAGTGGAAAAAATTCTCTTCAACAAATGGTGTTGGGAAAATTGGACGGTCACATGCAGAAGAATGAAACTGGACCATTTCCTTACACCACACATAAAAATAGACTCAAAATGGATGAAAGACCTCAATGTGAGACAGGAATCCATCAAAATCCTTGAGGAGAACACAGGCAACCTCTTCGACCTCAGCCGCAGCAACTTCTTCCTAGAAACATCGCCAAAGGCAAGGGAAGCAAGGGCAAAAATGAACTATCGGGACTTCATCAAGATCAAAATCTTTTGCACAGCAAAGGAAACAGTCAACAAAACCAAAAGACAACTGAAAGAATGGGAGAAGATATTCACAAATGACATATCAGATAAAGGGCTAGTATCCAAAATCTATAAAGAACTTATCAAACTCAACACCCAAAGAACAAATAATCCAGTCAAGAAATGGGCATTAGACGTGAACAGACATTTCTGCCAAGAAGACATCCAAATGGCCAACAGACACATGAAAAAGTGCTCAAAATCCCTCGGCATCAGGGAAACACAAATCAAAACCACAGTGAGAAACCACCTCACACCAGTCAGAATGGCTAAAATTAACAAGTCAGGAAATGACAGATGTTGGTGAGGATGTGGAGAAAGGGGAACCCTCCTACACTGTTCGTGGGAATGCAAGCTGGTGCAGCCACTTTGGAAAACAGCATGGAGGTTCATCAAAAAGTTGAAAAGAGGGACGCCTGGGTGGCTCAGTGGGTTAAGCCGCTGCCTTCGGCTCAGGTCATGATCCTGAGGTCCTCGGATCGAGTCCCGCATCGGGCTCCTTGCTCAGCGGGGAGCCTGCCTCTCGCTCCGCCTCTCTCTCCACCTCTGCCTGTCTCTCTGCCTGCATGTGTGCTTTCTCTCTCTCTTTCTGACAAATAAATAAAATCTTTAAAAAAAAAAAAAAAAAAGTTGAAAAGAGAGCTATCCTACGACCGAGCAATTGCACTACTGGGTATTTACCCTAAAGATACAAACGTAGTGATCCGAAGGGGCACGTGCACCCTAATGTTTATGGCAGCAATGTCCACAATAGCCAAACTATGGAAAGAACCTAGATGTCCATCAACAGATGAATGGATAGAGAAGATGTAGTATGTATACACAATGGAATACTATGGAGCCATCAGAAGAAATGAAATCTTGCCATTTGCAATGATGTGGATGGAACTAAAGGGTATTATGTTGAGCAAAATAAGTCAATCAGAGAAAGACAATTATATGATCTCTCTGATATGAGGAATTTGAGAGGCAGGGTAGGCGGTTTGGGGGTTAGGGAAGGAAAAAATGAAACGAGATGGGATCAGGAGGGAGACAAACCATAAGAGACTCTTAATCTCACAAAACAAACTGAGGGCTGTTGGGGGTGGGAGGGTAGGTAGAGTGTGGTTGGGTTATAGACATTGGGGGGCGGTATGTGATATGGTGAGTGCTGTGAAATGTGTAAACCTGATGATTCACAGACCTGTACCCCTGGGGCAAATAATACATTATATGTTAATAAAAATAATTTAAAAAAAAGAATCACCTGCTTTGGTGCTGCAGGTTGAGAATTCTGGCAGCCGCTTCCCTGACCTTTGTTCCTCTAGCCCTTCCAACAGATATGTAAGTCTGTTTCCTTATGTTAAAACTCTTCATACTTGGTATATGTACAGTGACTTCTGTTTTTCTTGACTGAGCCCTCATTAATATAGGGAAGCTATTTGAATTTTGATTTGTCCATACCCTAACTTAGAGCCCTTTACAGTGTCTGCTTTATGTGGGTTAGGTATCCTTTAAGACTCCTTAATTTAGGCAGACTCTGAGCCTTGACTTCTCTGCACTTTGCCTCTTGAGATTGTGGAACTGATGTGTGAGTGTGCAGTATCAGCAAATGCTCTTAGGGCTCAAGGGGCTTTGGTGTTCTGATATTCAGCTTAATTCTCTGAGATCAGGCTTTTTCCTGATAATATGACCTTGGATTTCTCACACTATCTTTTAATCATGTAAATATTTTTAAAGGAATATTTTTATTAATTATCTAGGATTTTTTCTTGTTTTTGGCAAGTTGGTTCTTCTGAATAACCTAGCTTATTATTAATGGAATAGAAGTCCCCAGAAGCTTTTGAGCCTAATCAAAGGAAGCCCCTACAGGGATATGCTATTGAAAAGAGTTTTGGGCATGCTGGTAAACCAATAGAGGGGATATATTTAAGGCAAGTGACATTTTCAGAGTCTCTCTATTTAAACCGTATATGCAGGTTTCTAATCCATGTTGCTGGCCCTCCTCTTCATGGCTTTACAAATCCAGTAAGGTTTTACTTCTTTGCATTTATAAACTATAACAATGATAAATGTAACGTCACATTCGCATTTGTTTTTAGTGCTGTGTCTGCTTTTGGGTCATAGTGTCCTTTGGAAATCTGATGAAATCACATACACACAAAACTGAGCGTATAATTTTAGGGGGTTCAGAGAACCCCTGAAGCCCATCAATGGGTTCTGGGTTAAAAAGTTGTTATGTAGAAAGTATCTAGGTCACTCAACTCTGGAAACCAGCAACCCTACAGAAAGGGGACTACAAGAAATAGGCTAATGTGTTAGGCCACTAGGGGCATTGTAGCTCAGCAATGCTCACGCTTCTGCCCTTTTGAATTGAGCCAACTTGTCTTCTCCCAGCTGCACTAACACTTGAGAAACACTAAGTAAATTGATGTGGCACTGCCTAAAAGAACTGTTTTCTGTTGAATTTACTTTCTTGGATATTGAAGATGAGAAGAACAGAGTGTGAAATTGAGCTTATTCACATGAGCGGTTCCTGAAATTTCAAGCAGGTTAGAAGTTAATTCTTCAGCTGGAGACTCTCTGTGTGCATCCTTCCTACTCCTTTTAACAAGGGAATGAATTGAAATTCAGAAATTTTATTTCTGAATAAAATGAATGAAGACTCTCCTTTAAATTTTTCCATCTTCTGTATCTTGGAACCTTATAAATGATAATCTTTGAAAAATAGGAGCTCCCAGTCCAACTTGGTGTTCCTTCCTCTAATACTGTATCAGAAAGAATTCAGAAAGGACAATGAGATTTATTGCTGAAGATTCACATTTGTCTTTTCAAAAGATGATGCAGGTGAAGATCCAAAAAAAAAGTGAGGGGGAATGAGATGGTCCTTCTAAGCTGAAGGAATATTGTTTTTAAAGTCACTTTCTCATCTATTTAAATTCCACCATTTAGTCTTTTCACACAAAATATGCTTATTGTAGAAAAATTAGAAAATACTGATAAGGAAAAAGAAATAAGAGGATACATGCAGTTAATAACAACTGCCATTTATTGAGCACTTACTATGCCCTTATACACTGTCTCATTTAATCCCCAAAAGAGTCTGATGAAATAAGTACTGTTGGGGCATCTGGGTGGCTCAGTGGGTTAAAGCCTCTCCCTTCGGCTCGGGTCATGATCTCAGGGTCCTGGGATCGAGCCCTGCATCGGGCTCTCTGCTTGGCAGGGAGCCTGCTTCCTCCTCTCTCTCTCTCTCTCTTCCTGCCTCTCTGCCTACTTGTGTTCTCTCTGTCAAACAAACAAATAAATAAATAATTAATTTTTTTAAAAAGTTCTACCTTTAAAAAAAAAGAAAGAAAAGAAAAGAAATAAGTACTGTTATTCCCATTTTATAGATGTAGAACCTGAGGTCCAAAGCCATACAGTTAAGAGGTTATGGCAGAATTGAGATGTGAACATGGGTAGGGTGAGTGTAGAGCCCAATCACTTTACTGTACTTTTACATTTCTACTCCAAGTGCTATTACTTAGAGTAACAACCCAATATAGAGAAATGGTAGTCAAGAACCTTGCTTTTAGTTGTGGCTCAGCTATTGCATATTAAAACTGGGGCACCTTGTTTAATCTATTCCTGATGAAATTTCAATGTCTCTCAGATGTGTTTAGGATAAAAATAAGGTTTCCTTAGTCTAGCATTCAAGGCCCTTATTCAATTCTGGTTTGTTCACTGTTTTTGAGTATCAGATCCACTTGAACTTCCTGTCTTTACTAACCATTTGAAGTGAATTTGCTTATATCCTGATTCAACCCTAACCAAGCTATGCCCTTCATCCATATCTGAGGTCTGATTAAGGTCATTGATTATTCATAAAAATTATTGGGTGCCTACTATGTTCCAGGCACTGGGCTAGGTACTAGGAATATGATGGTAAATAAGACAACCAATATTCCAGGCTTCAAGGACTTTACAGTCTGGAGCAAGAAATAGAGGATAAATAAATTTTAAAAAACTAATTAGGACTGCAAATTATTGTTAAGTGCCATGAAGGAAAATGACAGAGGAACCTATTTACGTGAGGCGTTCAGTAAAGGTCTTTCTGAGGAGATGATATTTAAGCAGAGAAATACAAAGAATGAGAAGGAGCCAGCATTGTTACACTTAGAAGAGCATTCTTTTTTTTTTTTTTTTAAAGATTTTATTTACTTATTTGACAGAGAGGTAGGCAGGTTGGGGGGAAGCAGACTCCCCACTGAGCAGAGAGCCCAATGCAGGGCTCCATCCCAGGACCCTGAGATCATGACCTGAGCCAAAGGCAGAGGCTTAACCCACTGACCTACCCAGGCACCCCAAGAGAATAGCATTCTAGACAGAGGATACAGCAAACACAAAGCCCAAACCAGCTTGTTTCTATATAATGGAACAGAGAGAAGGCCAGTGTGGCTAAAGAGTAAGTAAGGTTGAGAGTGGAAGAGAATGAGGCTGTAGAGTTAGGCAGGGACCAATTCAAGCAAGATATTATAGGCAAAGGCAAATAGTTTTCATTTTTGTTTTATTAATGAAAACATAATGAAAAGCCATTAAAACATTTTAAAACAGAGGAATGGTATGGTCTGCTTTGCTTTTTGGAACAGTTTTGTCAGCTGATGTGCAGAAGGTGATTTTCGGAGAGCTAGAGTGGAGGTAAAAAGCACATATCACCAAAACTGACTCAAGAAGGAACAGAAAACTTGAATTTTTTATAAGCATTAAACCATTGAATCTGTAATTAAATCCTCCTGTGAAGAAAAACCCCAGGTCCAGCTGGCTTTACCAGTGAGTTTTACCAAATATTCAAAAATGAAATAATCCCAAACTTGTACAAACATATCCAGAGAACAGAAAAACAGAATACTTCTCAACTCATTTTATAAAGTTAGCTTAACGTTGATAACAAAATCCAACAAGAGAACTATGAAATAATTACGAACAGTCCCTGACTTAACGATGGTTTGACTTAATTATTTTTATACTTTGCAATGGTGTAAAAGTGATACAAATTTTACAGAAACCATACTTTGAATTTTGACCTATGATCTTTTCCTTGATTCATGATATGTGGTGTGATACTCTTTTGTGATGCTGGGCAGTGGCAGTGAACTATAGCTGCCAGTCAGCCACAGTGATCACAAGGGTAAACAACTGATACACTTAGCAACCACTCTGTAACCATGCACACATTCTGTTTTTCACTTCCAGTACAGTATTCAATAAATTACTTGATATATTCAACACTTTATTATAAAATAAGCTTTGTGTTAGATTATTTTTCCCATTTGTATGCTCATGTAAGTGTTCTGAGCACATTTAAGGTAAACTAGGATAAGCTATGATATTCTGTAGGTTACACATATTAAATGCATTTTTGACTTGATATTTTCAATTTACATTGGGTTTATTGGGATATAATCCCACTGTAAATTGAGGAGGATCTGTATAGACCAATCTCATTCATGAACATTGATGCAAAAATCTTTTTTTTTTTTTGAAGGTCTTCAGTCAAATTTTTATTTAAAGGTTTGAAGCCTAACAAC
>NW_019154137.1:13172964-13254249 GCF_002288905.1 Enhydra lutris kenyoni
TCCGCTGAGGGACATCGCTCCAGAGGCTTAACCGGGGTGAAGCCCGGTTAAGCCTCTGGAGCGATGTCCCTCAGCGGAACAGACTTTTAAAAGTCCCGATTTTGTGCTCCGTTGCTCCGCCGCTTGCCGGGAGCCGGCCCCTCCCCCCGCGGTCTATCTTCCCGTCGCTTTGGATTCACTTCTCCGCCAGTCCTACCTTTCAGAAAGTGGTTGAATTTCTGTTTCTAGAATTGCTGTTCTTCTCTTCGATCTCCCGTTGGATCTGTAGGTGTTTGCAATCTTTAGATAAGCTATCTAGCTGATCTCCCGCTACCTGAAATAGTCTCAGCCTGCTACTTCTCCGCCATCTTGACTCTTAGTGTTCGATGCAAAAATCTTAAGCAAAATGTTAGAAAATTGAAGCCAGCACTGCTTTAAAATATAATGACTAAGTTGGGTTCATTTTAGGAATGCAAGTTGGCTTAACACAAGAAAATAAATTGGTGTAATTCTGCCACCTTGACAAATTTGAGGGAAAAATCAGCTGTAATCTCAATATATGAAAGATAACATTTCTTCTCCAAATCAATCTATAATTTTGGTGTAATTAACACTTGTTACAAATCTATGGCAACTAAGGTGGGTGGTATTTTCATGGGGAGAAATAATACATAACAGAGTAGAATCTGGAAATACAGAGACACATACACAAATTGATGCTTCATATAAAACTGAAGTGGCATGACAAGTATGCATTTTTCAATTAATAATGCTAAAAAAATGGGTCTCCATAGGATAAAAAACCAACCCTGATCCCTACAACACACATTAAGTATATAAAAATCAACTCTAGGATGAAAAAAGACCTAAATGGGATAGCAAAAGTTTTATAAGTTAACACAAGAAGACACTTCATAACCTCAGGGTAAAGAAAGTTTACAAAACAAGAAAAAAATAGTAAGCACAAAGAAAAATGTTAACAAAACTTGAACTACAAAAATTAAGAACTTTTAATCAAGAGATATCATAAGAGAGTAGTTCAAAGACTGGCCACAAATGTAAAGAAGATTTTGCAACATTTATAAAGCAATAAAAAAACTCATGTCCAGAATATATAAAGAACACTTAAAGATCAGAAAGAAAAAGAGAGACAACCTAATAGAAAAATAAACAAGAGACTCAAACAAGTACTTGGTAACAGAAGAAATTCAAATGACCAATAAACATAAAAAAGTGCTCAACCTGATTAATTATCAGGAAAATGCAAATGAGAACCATAGTGAAAAACCATTAAATACCCATTTGAGTGGCAAAAAAACTTTAAAGTCTGTCAGGAGCAAGACTTTAGGCTGTGGCTAAGTGAAAAGATAGGCAATCCATCCCCCCAAAAGCAACTATTTTGGTGTTCTGGAAATTAAACAGTCATTCAACATTCTGAGAAGTATTTTTTTAGAAGATAGATTTATTTATTTATTTTTTATTTATTTGACAGAGATAGAGAAAGAGAGAGAGAGCATGAGCAGGGGGGAGAGGCAAACAGAGGGAGAGGGGGAAGCAGTCTTCTGGCTGAGCAGGTAGCCCAGTGTGTGGCTCGGTCCTAGGAACAAGGGATCATGACCTGAGCTGAAGGCAGATGTTTAACCCACTGAGCCATCGAGGGGCCCCTCTGAGGGGTATTTATACTTGACCAACTGCTGACCTTTGGGTAAGAACAGTGGGTATCTGTGGCAAACTCTACCTCTGAAACTAATACACTGTATGTTAATTAACTTATTTTAAATAAAAAATAAAAATAAAATGTCCAGTTTTCAGGAATACAAACCCCACAAAACTGACAAATAAACAAGAAAGTGTGATCCACACCCAAGAAAATATACATCAGTGTCAGCTATATCCAAGTTTCCCCAGAGGTTGGATATAGCAGACAAAGAATTCAAGGCATGTATTACAAATAAGTACAATGAACTAAAGAAAACTATGTTGAAAGAATTAAATGTGAGTCTGACAACAATAAATCAACAAACAGAGATTCTCAATAAGAAGCTAGAAATTATAAAAAAGAACCAAATGATAATTCTGAAGTTGAAATTTATAATAACTAAAATGAAAAAATGTATTACATGTGCTCAGGTACAGATTCTAGATGATAAAAGAATCGGTGGACTTGAAGATAGATAATTTCAATTGAAATTATCCAAACAAACAATACAAAGAAAGGATTGAAGAAAAATGAACAGAGACCTGTGGTACAACAGTAAGCCTATGAACAACCATGTAATGGGAGTAGAGAGATACAGGAGCAGAAAAAGAGTAGAAAGGGGAAGGGGCAAAAAAATATTTGAAGAAACAATGGCCCAAACCTTCCCAGGGTTGATAAAAATATTAATATATACATCTAAGAACCTAAACAAACCCAAGTAGGAAAAATACAAGGAGATCCACACCAAGACACATTATAGTCAAATGGTTTAAAGCCGTAGACAAAGAAAACTGTGAAGGCAGCACATAATTAAAAAACTCATTATGTTACAGGGCAGCATCAATACAATTATCAACTTTCTCAGTAGAAGAAATGGAGGCCAGGAGTCAGGGAGATAGCATGTCCAAAATGCTGAAGGAAAAAGGAAAATCTATTTAATAAGAATTTTATTTATCATAAAAATTACATTTGAAAATAAAGGCAAAATATGACATCTCCAGATAAACAAATGCTAAGATAATTTTTTGTTAGCACACCAACCTTACAAGAAATACTTAAAGTTAAAAAAAGACAACTTTGGGGCACCTGGGTGACTCAGTGGGTTAGGCCTCTGCCTTCGGCCCAGGTCATGATCTCCGGGTCGTGGGATTAAGCCTTGCATTGGGCTCTCTGCTCGGTGGGGAGCCTGCTTCCCCCTCTCTGCCTGTCTCTCTGCCTATTTGTGATCTCTCTCTGTCAAATAAATAAATACAATATTTTTTAAAAAGACAACTTTAATGATTTAAGAACTTAAGTTCCTTCAGGTTGAAAGGAAGTAACATGTGGTACACTCAAATCCACTGGAAGAAATGACATGTGCCACAAGTGGTAAGTATGTGGGATAATAAAAGACTATATTTTTCTCATTTATTCCCTTCTTTAAGACATATAAGATCACATAGAGCTATAATTATAATATATTACTGGGCTTAAAATATACAGAGATCTAATACATATGGCAATAATAGCACAAGGGTGAAAGGCATCGACTGATTTATATTGGAACAAAGTTTCTCTAGCTTATCAGAATTTAGTATTAATTTGAAATAGATCGTAGTAAGTTAGTAGATTGTGATAAATATTGTAATCCCTAGAATACCCATGAACAAAACAAAAAATAGAGTAAAAAATTTGACAGAGAAATTAAAATGATACATTAAAAATGCTTATTTGGGGACGCCTGGGTGGCTCAGTTGGTTGGACAACTGCCTTCAGCTCAGGTCATGATCCTGGAGTCCCGGGATCAAGTCCCTCATCGGGCTCCCAGCTCCATGGGGAGTCTGCTTTTCCCTCTGACCTTCTCCTCACTCATGCTCTCTCTTATTGTCTCTCTCTCAAATAAATAAATAAAATCTTTAAAAAATGCTTATGTGACATGAAATAAGTCAGTTAATAAAGAAGAGCAAAGATAGTCATATAGAAAACAAATTGAGAGGCACGCCTAGATGGCTCAGTTAAGCGGCTGCCTTCTGCTCAGGTCATGATCCCAGGGTCCTGGGATCGAGTCCTGCATCAGGCTCCTTGCTCAGTGGGGAGTCTGCTTCTCCCTCTGCCTGCAGCTTACCCTGCTTCTGCTCTCTCTCACCTCTCTCTCTCTGGCAAATAAATAAATAAAATCTTAAAAAAAGAAAACAAATTCAGAGTGGCAAATGTAATTAAACTATAACAAGAATTAAATTAAATGTGAATAGTCTAAATATCCTAAACAAAACATAGATATAGTCAGACTGGATTAAAAAAAAAACATGATACAACTACATGCTGCTTACAAGAGGCATCCTTTAGATTCAAAAGACACAAATAGGTTGAAAGTAAAAGATTAATATCAAACAAAATAGAGTTTAAGAAATATTATTAGGACAGACAGTTCAAAAGCATAAGAGTCAATACATAAGGAAGATATAGCAGTTATAAGTATATATGAACCTAAAAACAGAGACTCAGGAGAAATAATTTGACAATTGTAGTTGGAGATTTCAATACTCTCAATAACTGATAGAACATCTAGACAGAAAATTACATGATATAGACTTGATCAGTATTGACCAATTCTACCTAACTGATATTTATACAATACTCCACTCAACAATTCCAGAATATATATTCTTCTCAAGCACACGAGGACTGTTCTTCAAAATAGAGCACAATGGCCCATAAAACAAGTCTTAATAAATTGGAAAGGGTTGAAATGCAAAGTATGTTCTCTGATTACAACACAATTAAATTAGAAATCAACAAAAGATACAAATATTGGAAATTCCCAAATATTTGGAAACTAAATATCATACTTCTAAATAACCCATAGGCAAAAGAAGAAATCACAAGGAAAAGTGGAATATGTTTTGAATTGAATGCAAATAAAAACACAACATACCAAAATTTATGGGATGTGACTAAAAGCAGTGCTTTTTGGGAAAATTATAGCTTTAAATGCCTATATCAGAAAATATGTCAGAAAAAATCTAATCAACAATCTAAACTTCTAAATATCAAAACAGAACAAATCAAAAAAAGGAGCAAACTAAATTCAAGGTAAGCAGAAGGAAATAACAATGATGAGATGGAAAACAATGACAGAGGAAACAAAATAGAAAAAAAATCTGTAAAGAGAAAAATTGATCTTTGAAAAAAGGTGAGCAAAATCGACAAATCTTTAGCTAAACTGACTACCAAAAAAGAAGGAAAGACACAAATTACTGAAGTCAGGAATGAAAGAAAGGACTTATACTGACCCTAAAGAAATTAAAAGAACTATAAGGAGGAGTACTAGTTTCTTAGGGTTGCTGTAACACATTACCAAAAAACTGGGTGGCTTTAAACAGCACAAATTTATTATCTCATGGTTCTGGAGGCTAGACATCTGACATCAAGGTATTGACAGAGTCACACTTCCTCTAAAAGCTCTAAGAGAGAATTTTTCATTGCCTCTTCCAGCTTCTGGTGATTGTTGGCAATCTTTGGCATTCCATGGGTTGTGTCATAAGTATAATCTCTGTCTTCACAGGGCTTTCTCCATAGGTGTGTCTACACTGTGTCTTCACATGACCTTCTCATAAGGACACTAGTCATTGGATTTGGGGTCCAAATGGTCATAATCCAATAGGACCTCATTTTGAACTAATTACATCTGTAAAGACCTTATTTCCAAATCACATTCTGAGGTTCTGGATGGACATGAATTTTGGGAGGGGAGATAATTAAATCAAATACATATGGCATTATAAACAATTTTGTATCAATAACTTGGGAAACTTAAATGCAAAGGACAAATTTCTAGAAAAAGGGAAAGTAATGAAGTTGATTCAAGAAGAAATAGAAAATATGAATTGACCAATAACAAGTAGGAAAATGAAATAATACTTGAAAATTTTCAAAGAAGAAAATTCCATGTCAAGATGGTTTTACTATCAAATATTTAAAGAAGAAATAATACCAATCATTGACACTTTCAGAAATAAAGGAAAAAGGGTCATTTCCTAACTTCTATGAGGCCAGTATTTTCTGACATCAAAATCATAGATATTCCAAAGAAAGAAAAATACAAACCAATATCATTCATGAGCATAGATGCAAATACACAACAAAATATTAATGTGATAAAATTCTAACAGGGTCCCCCAAGATTCCTGGCCATAGGTGTATACACATTTTTTCTCAGTTATTTAATCAAATACTGATCTATGTATTGCTGTGAGGGAATTTTGCAGATGTAATTAAGGTCCTAAATCAGTTGACTGATAGGGAAATGATTCAGGTGGGTCCGATTAAAAACATAAGCCCTTTAAAAGCAGTGAGATTTCTCTGGCTGGTCTCAGAAGGGCAAGTCAGAGATCCGAAGCATGACAAGGATTTGATATGCTATTGCTACTTGAAAATGGAGAGGGCGAGGATATCAGCAGTCTGTAATTGCTCAGAGCAGCTCCCATATGTTAGTCAAAAATGAAACAAGTCCCTCAGTCCTACAATGACAAGAAACTCAATTCTCCCAATAAGAAAGAGCTTAGAAGCATACTTTTTCCTCAGAGCCTCTAGATGAGGCTCTCATTTTGACCAATACCTTGATTTTAGCCTATGATACCCAGAGCAGAGAACCCAGTCATGACACACCAGACTTCTGACTTATAGGATTATGAGCTAATAAATGGGTGTTGTTTTAAGCTGTTGAGTTTGTGGTAATTTGTTATGCAGCAATAGAAAACTAATATAATTAGCAAACCAAATTCAGTAACATATAAAAAGGATTATACACCATGACACAAATGAGATTTAGTCTAGTAATGCTAGATTGGTTTAATCTCTGAAAATCAATTAATGTAATATACTATATTAATAGAATAAAGAAAAAGACACATGATCATCTCAAGAGAAGCAGAAAAATAATTTAACAAAGCTAACATTCGTTCATGATGCAACAAACCAGAAATCAAAGGGAACTTATTCAACCTAAAAAAGAGTATCTATGAAAAAAATCCATCCAGTTAACATCAGACTTAACAGTGAAAACAGAATGCTTTCCCATAAGTTTGGAAACAAGACAAGGGTGTGTGCTTTCAATATTTCTTTCAATGTTATACTGGGGTATCTAGTGAAATAAAGCAAAAATAAATATAAATAAATAAATGAATGAATAAGTAAAATGCATTAAAATTGGAATGGTAGCATTAAAATGACTGTTATTCACAGATTGCATGGTGTAGAAAATCCCAAGGAATTCACAAAATATTGTTAGAATTAATAAATGAGTTTAGTAAGGTTAGATGATACAAGATCAATGTACAAAAGTAAATTGTATTGCTACACACTAATAATAAACCATCAGATATTGAAATTAAGAAAATAATTCCATTCACAAAAGCATCAAAAAATATTTAGAAATACCCTTAGCAAAAGAAGTGAAGGATCTATAAATAACAACTACAAAATATTGTTGAGAGAAATTAAAGAAAACCTAAGTAAATGGAGACAGTTGATATTCATAGATTGGAATATGCAATACTCTCAAGATGGCCATTTTCACTATATTGATCTATAAACCACTGCAATCCCTATCAAAATCTTAGCAGGCTCTTTTTATAGAAACTTATAAATATATCA
The DNA here is from genome assembly GCF_002288905.1 of Enhydra lutris kenyoni. NCBI lineage: Eukaryota > Metazoa > Chordata > Mammalia > Carnivora > Mustelidae > Enhydra > Enhydra lutris. Next base: position 13,180,277 of record NW_019154137.1, read on the forward strand.
TAAATTTATGTGGATATACAAAGACCTAGAAAAGCCAAAATAATTTTGAAAAAGAAAGATAAAATTCAAGGACCATATTACTCAAATTCAAAATTTACTATAAAGCTATAGTTAGCAAGCAGGATGGTGATGGCACAAGGCTAGACATATAGATCAATAGACTAGAATTGAGGATCCAGAAATAAGCCTTTATGCTATGGTCAGCTGATTTTCTACAAAGGCATCAAGGCAATTAAATAGGGAAAAATAGTCTTTTTAACAAATAATGTTGGGATAATTGAATATCCATTTGCAGAAGGAATGAACTTGGGCCCCATCATGGTCATAAACAAAACTCCAGTCAAAATGGATAATCAAGGTAAATATAAGAGCTAAAACTGTAAAACTTATAGGGAAGGCATGAGAGAAAATCATGGCCTTGGGAACTCATAACTTTGAGTTCTTAGATATAACATCAAAAGCAAATGCATAAAAAAGTTGATAAGTGGACTTCAGCAAAATTAAGAACATTTGTACTTTAAAAGACATCAATAAGCAATTGTACTATTGCTCATTTCTTCTAGGGAAATGAAAATTGATGTTCACACAAAAATCTATACATAAATTTTAAAAGCAGCTTTCTTTCTTTCTTTCTATTTTTATGCTCTACATATATTTTTTTCAAGTATAATTAACATACAGTGTTATATTAGTTTCAATTGTACAAGATAATGATTCAACAATTCATACATTACTCAGTGCTCACAATAAGTGTACTCTTAATCCACTTCACCTATTTTACCCATTCCCCCTCCCATCTTCTCTCTGGCAACCAACAGTTTGTTCTCTATATTTATTTATTTAAAATTTTTTTTTAAAGATTGTTATTTGACGGAGAGACAGTTGGGAAGAGGGGTAGAGGGAAAGGGAGATAGAGAATCTCAAGCAGACTCCTCGCTAAGCTGTTCTTTATATTTAAGAGTCTGTTTTTTAGTTTGTCTGTTTTTTCTTTTGAAATCATATGGTATTTGTCTTCTCTGACTGACTTATTTCACTTAGCAATATACCCTCTAGATCCATCCATGTTGTTGCAAATAGCAATATTTCATCCTTTTTTATGCCTGAGTAATAGTCGTGTGTGTGTGGGTGTGGGTGTGTGTGTGTGTGTCTGTGTGTTTGTGTATCACATCTTTATTCAGTCATCTATGAACAAACACTTGGGTTGCTTTGATATCTTGGCTATTGTAAAAAATGCTGCAACAAACATAGGGATGTATATATATTCTTGAATTAGTGCCTTCATTTTCTTTGGGTAAATACCCTCTAGTGGAATTACTGGATCATAGGTTAATTTTATTTTTAATTTTTTTGAGGAAACTTCACACTGCTTTTCATAGTGGATGCACCAGTTCTCATTCCCACCAATAATACAGGAAGGTTCTTTTTTCTCCAAATCCTCACCAACACTTGTTATTTCTTATGTTTTTTAATTTTAGCCATTCTGACAGGTGTGAAGTGATATCTCATTGTGGTTTGAATTTGTGTTTCTCTGATAATTACTGATGTTGAGCATATTTTCATGTGTCTGTTGGCCATATGGACGTTTCTTTGGAAAAATGTCTATTCAGGTCCTCTGCTCATTTTTAATTTGATTATTTGTGGTTTTTTGGTGTTGAGTTGTATAAGTTATTTATATATTTTGGATATTAACCCCTTATTAAATAAGTCATTTATAGAAGCTTTATTTTCAATAGTCACAAAGTATAACAACCCAAATGTTCTTCAACAGGTGAATGAACAGATTGTGGTACATCCACACCATGGATTCAGCAATGAAGAAGGAATGAATGATTAATAGACACATCTAGTTGGATGAATCTGGAGGGAATTATGCTGAGTAAAAAAAATCCAGTCCAGGAGGACTCCAGACCAAGATGGAAACAGAGGAGGTTCCTGAATTTCCCTCCTTCCATGGATGCATCAGATATATAGCTATACCTGGAACAATTCCCTCTGAGAGAAATCCAGAAACTAGGTTAAGTGACTCCTAAATACTGGGTGACTGAGAAGATATCAACGTTGAAACATAGGAAAGGGTAAGACACACTCTTGCTATAAACACCACCCCTAGCACAGAACCATAAGATTGGGAGGGAATTCCCAACTCACAGCTTCTCCCTGGGGAACAGAAGGTTTGGACCACACATCTAGTGCCCCACCTTTTAAGATTTCCACTTGGGGGACGGGTTCCCAAACACTTGGTTATGAAAAACAATGGGACATCTGTTCATGTATTCCATTTCCATAGAACAAGCATCTAATGCTTCTAACTGCTTGCATGCGGTTCTCTAATGCTTCTAACTGCTTGCATGCGGTTCTTAACAGCATGCAAGCACTCGCTGTGGTGGTAATCCTCCAGGGCTCAGTATAGAGGGAGCAGGCAACAATGCTCATCTCTCAGTCTTTCCCTGGAAAGGGTTTGACTGCATACTTTCCAAGCTGCTGCCTGGGCTTCTAATTAGCATGAAGCTAAATGATGACTGCAGTCCTCCCTGGGCTCTGAAAATGCTGGTGGGCACTTCCCCAATCTTCTTCTGTGTACAACAATAAAACCAAGTTGCCAGTATCTCCCTGGAAAGAGCCTGCACATCTAGTGCCATAATTTTTATGACTGCCACCTGAAGTGTAGGCCCCCAAATCACCTAGGTCTAAAAGCTAACGGGGCTAGTATTCATGAGTCCCATAGCAAATAAAAACAGAGTTTTTAAATAGATACAGAGCACCCCGTCCCATTTAGAAGGAACACACAAAATCTATCTACCTCCTAGTTTCTCCCTGGAATGGATTTGACTAAACTGTTGCCTGAGGGTCCAGGGTCAAATCAGCTTGGCAGTCTTCCAAGACTGAATCATGAAGAAATAGAAAAATTCAACAGCCCAATTACTGGTATGAAAATTGAATGGGTAATCAAAAAATTCTTAACAAACAAAAATCTAGGACCAGATGCCTTCAGAGGTTAAATTCTACCAAACATTTAAAGAAGAGTTAATATCTATTCTAAAACTTTGCAAAAAAATAGAAGGAAAACTTCTAAATTCTTTCTATGAGGCCAGCATTACCCTGATACCAAGGCCAGACAAGGACACTATAAGGAAAGGAAATTAGAGGCCAGTATCCCTGATGAACATAAATGCAAAAATTCTCAACAAAACATTAGCAAACTGAATTCAATAATACATTGAAAGGACTATACACCACGATCAAATGGGATTTATTCATCAGATGCAAGGATGGTTCAACATATGCAAATCAATCAATGTGATAGACTGTATTAAGAAAATAAAGACCAAAAATATAACCATCGCAATAGGTGCAGAAAGAGCATTTGACAAATTTCAAGACCCATGCATGTTAAAAACTCTCAACAAATTGAGTATAGAGGGAATGTACATCAACATGAAGACCATATATGTCAAGCCCTCAACTAACAACATACCTAATAGTGAAAAACTGAAAACTTTTTCTTTAAGGTCATGAACAAGACAAGGATATTTACTCTCACTACTTTCCTTCAACATAGTACTGGAAGTCCAGAGAAGTTAAGCAAGAAGAAGAAATAAAAGGCATCCAAATTTGAAAGAAAGAATGAAAATGGTTCCTCTTTGCAGATAGCATGGTATTATATAGAAAACCCTAAAGACTCCATCAAATAACCATTAGACCTAATAAATAAATTTAGTAAAGTTGCAGGATGCAAAATCAATACACAAAATTAAGTTGTGTTTCCAAGTGCTAACAATGAACTATCAGAAAGAGAAATTAAGAAAACAATCCCATTTATAATAGCATCAAAAAGACTAAAATCCTTAGGAATAAATTTAATTAAGGAGGTGTATGGGGTAAGATAGGAAAGACTTGTACACTGAAAACTATAAGACATTAAGGAAAACAATTGAAGACATAAATAAATGGAAATATATGTCATGCTCATGGGTTGAAGCAATATTGTTAAAATGTCCATACTACCCAAAGTGATCTTCAGATTCAATGCAATCTCAATCAAAATTCCAATGGCATTTTTTACAAAAATAGAAAAAACAATCCTAAAATTCATATGGAACCGTAAAAGACATGCAATCTTGAAAAAGAACAACAAAGCTGGAGACATCACACGTCCTGATTTCAAACTATATTACAAAGCTACAGTAATGAAGACAGTATGATATTGGCATACAGACTGACACATATGTCAATAGAACATAATAGAGAGCCCAGAAATAAACCCATGCTTATATGACCAATTAATTTTTTATAAAACAGCTAAGAATAGACAATGGGGAAAGAATACCTTCCCAAAAATGATGCTGGGAAAACTGGATATCCACATGTAATAGAATGAAACTAGACTCTTATCTTACCCCATACACAAAAATTAACTCCATATGAATTAAAGATGTAAACATAAGACCTGAAACCATAAAACTCCAAGAAGAAAGCATAGAGGTTAAACAGCTTGAGATTGACCTTGACAAATATTTTTTGGGTTTTACACCAAAAACAAAGGCAACAAAAACAAAAACAAATGGGGCTACTTCAAACTAAAAAGCTTCTGCACAGCGAAAGAAACCATAAATACAATGAAAAGAAAACTTAGGTAATGGGAGAAAATATTTGCAAACTACATATTCAGTAAGGGGTTAGTATCCAAAATATACAAGAACTCATACATCTCAATAGCAAAAACCCAGATGATACAATTTAAAAATGAACAAAGTTCCTGAACAGACATTTTTCTGAGAAGATATCAAAATGGCCAATGGGTAAATGAAAATGTGCTCAACTCACTCATCATCAGGGAAATGTACATCAAAACCACAATGAGATATCACCTCATACTATTAAGAATTCTATTATCAAAAAGATAAGAGATAAAGGCTGGTGAAGTTGGGAAGAAAATGGTATCTTTGTACACTGTTGGTGAAAACATATTCTCTTATAGCCGCTATGGAAAACAGTATGGAGGTTCCTCAAAAAATTTAAAATAGAGCTACCATATGATATAGCAATATGACTTCTGGGTATATATATATATAAAGGAAACAAGATCACTGTATCAAAGAGATAGCTGTACTTCCACATTCATTGTAGCATTATTCACAGTAGTCAAGGTGTGAAAACAATCTGAGTGTCAACAAATGGATAAAGAAAATATTCTATATATATATATATATATATATATATATAAAAAAAAAAAAAAAAAAAAAATGGAATATCATTCAGCCTTAAAAATGAAGGAAATCCTGGGGTACCTGGGTGGCTCACTCAGTTAAGCATCTGCCTTCAGCTCAGGTCATGATCCCAGGGTCGTTGTATTGAGCCCCGCATCAGGCTCCTTGCTCAACATGGAGTCTGCTTCTCCTTCTCCTCCCCACTTGTGCTCTCTCTTGCTATCTCTCTATTGAAAAAAAAAGGGGGAAGGAAATCCTGCCATTTGCAACAACATGGATGAATCTAGAGGCATTATGCTAAATGAAATAAGCTGGACAGAGAAAAACAGATGCTGCATGGTATCACTTACATGAATCTTAAAATAATTCAAACTCATAGAGAGTAGAATGGTTGATGAACTAGGGGAGGCTGGTAATAGGGTACAAACCTTCAGTTATAAGATGAATAAGGTCTGATAATCTAATGTATGACATGGTGAATATAGTTGATAATATTGTATATCGAAAATATTGTATATCGAAAATATTGTATAATCGAAAAAAGGTAAATATGTAATGTGATGTGTTAATTAACTGGATGGTTGGAATCCTCTCACAAAGTATACCTATATCAAACATTGTATCCTTTAAATATGTTACAGTTTCATTTATTAATTATACCTCCATGAAGCTGAATAAAAGAAAAAAAGAAAAGAAGCCAATCCTGAAAGGTTACATATTGTATAATGTAAATTATGTAATATTCTTAAAAGGAAAAATACATAAAAATGGAGAACAAATTAGTTGTTGCCAGGAATTAAGGATAAGGGAGGAGTTGGGTGTGGTTATAAAAGGGCAACATGAGAGACCCATGTGGGGATGGCACTTGTTCTGTATCTTGACCATGTCAATGTCAATATCTTGGTTGCAATATTGTATTGTTTTGCAAGCTATTACTGAGAGAGGAAATGGGTAAAGGGTACATGGGAATTCTGTATTCCTTCTTCCTTTCTTTTTTTTTTTTTTTTTTGAGAAAGAGAGAGAAATGGGGGCAGGGACAAAGAGAGAGGAGAGAGAGAATCTCCAGCAGACTCTGTGCTGAGCATGGAGCCCAACAAGGGCTCAATTTCATGAGCCTGAGATCATGACCTGAGCCGAAGTCAAGTCAGACACTCAACCGACTAAGCCAACAAGACACCCCTCTGTATTATTTCTTACAACTTCATGTGAATTGTGCTTATCTCAAAATAAAAGTTTAATTTAAAAAGACACCATTAAATAAGTAAAAATATAAGCTATAGACTGGGAAAGTTTTGCAAATAATATATTTGATAAAGGTTTATATTCAAAAATTTAAAGAACTCTTATAATTCAATAATAAAATGCAAATAACTCAAAAAGTGGACAAAGTTCTTAATAGACATTTCTCCAAAGGAGTTGTATGAATGGGGGTTCCTGGGTGGCTCAGTTGTTAAGCATCTACCTTTGGCTCAGGTCATGATCCCAGGGTCCTGGGTTCGACCCTTGCATCAGACTCCCTCCTTGGCAGGAAGCCTACTTCTTCCTCTCCCACTCCCTCTGCCTGTGTTCCCTCTCTCATTGTGTCTCTCTCTGTCAAAAAAATAAATAAAATCTTTTTTTTTAAAGTTGTATGAATGGCTTAAAGCACATAAAATATGCTCAACGTTATTAATCATTAGGAGAATGCAGATGAAGGCCTCAGTGACACAACACTATAGCACTTGCTAGAATGGCTCTAATAAAATAGGCAATGCTAAGTGAAGAAACTGGGACTGGTGGGAATGGAAAATAGGACAGCCATTGCCAGTTCCTTAAAAAAAAGTTGAATGCAAACTTACCATGTGACTCAGCAGTCCCATACCCTAGATGGCTAGGTAGTCATCCAAGAGGAACGCAAGCGTTTGTCTGCACAGACACATGAGTACCCATAACCACATTATTCACAATAGTGAAATAATCCTAATGAACATTAAGCAGCGAAGGGAGAAAAAATGGTGTATTGCTGGTTTGCTAACTGGCCCTTGTACATGGAGGGTAAGGAGAGAGTGAAGGAGGCAAATCACTTTTGATTTGTAGGTGGCAGTTTTGATAAGCAAGGGAATGGACTTAAAAGACTTGTCTTGGGGGCGCCTGGGTGGCTCAGTGGGTTAAAGCCTCTGCCTTTGGCTCAGGTATGATCCCAGGGTCCTGGGATCGAGCCCCGCATCGGGCTCTCTGTTCCTTGGGGAACCTGCTTCCTCCTCTCTCTCTGCCTGCCTCTCTGCCTACTTGTGATCTCTCTCTGTCAAATAAATAAAATCTTTAAAAAAAAGACTTGCCTTGGGTGGCCACAAGAGAAGTAGATCTCTGCACCTACTGCCAGAATCTTAGAAATTTATATAGAGGCCTTAACTGGGTTCCGTCACGTACACTGCCCAGATGGTCCCAGTTGAGTGATATTTCGTGGGTAAAAATGGCAGGATTTAGTGATGGGTTTGATATAGAGAGCTACTCCATAGGGAGGAATCAAGGATAAAATCGAGGGTTTTTATTTGGAGAGCAGGGTGCATGGAAACGTCATTCATAGAAATGGGGAATGGCATAACAGGACAAGAGAGAATGAAGAAGGGGAAGGTGGATAAGCCCATAAATAAAGTGTTAGACAATTGAAGTTGCCTGTGAGATATCCAAGTGGTGATGTAAAGTAAGCTGTTGGCTACACAAGCCCAGAGCTTAATGGAGAGGCCAGAATTACTTTTCACCAACATTTGCAAATATAGCTAACCTTTACTGAATGCCTACCACATACTAGGCATTTGGCACACGGCATCTCATCTAGCCTTTTTTTTTTTTTTTGATAACTCTGTGAGGTCAGTACTATTCTTATTTTATCAAGGAAGCTTAGGGAGGTAAAGTGACTTTTTTGAAGGCACACAGCTAGGAAACAGTACAGCTGGGATTAGAGCCTCAAGAGTCTGACTTCTGAGCCCGGGTTCTTTTGAAATCCCAAGCCAAAGAAGTTTAGTTGCAGAATGCTGTGGAGAGTACATACAGCTGATAACACAGAGCCTCAGTGGCACCCAGTGCATGGGTCTGCACTGACATAGGAATGTTCCTCATGATTCCTTTTAAAGCTTTGTTACTGGTCAATCCCATTAGGTTTCTCATCTCTTCTCTTCTTTGGCATCTCCTCCAATGTTGACCTCTGTGGTCATCCTATCTAAAATCTCATCTCTGGTCATTCTCAGACCACCTTGTGTTTCCTCCACACCAGCCTCACTCTGAACTCACTGCCCTACTACTCTTTCTATCGACATGTTCCACAGTGCCTTCTGGAGCCCTCAAATGAGTCCTAGCTCTCTCACAGTGTAGGGGTGTTCTGCGACTCTTTGAGTACTTCCTGTTTATTCTCCTATGGGCACAAACTGTAGGACTGGGTTCAGATCAGTATTATCTTTGATTCTGCCACTTCCAACTGACCTTTCCTCTGTCCTTACGTAGAAAGATTTTCCCCATCAAGGCTTGTATCATCCAGGTCCACCGTCCTAATTCCTTCTTTCCTCTGTCATTTTCCAGCCCCCTGAATGCTTCCTTTTATTTGGTGAAACATTTGCTACCCAAATCACTATCTTCATCTCCACACAGGTGGCATCATTTGGGATGATCTATCCAACTTCCTGGTCTTTCCCTTCTCTACCCTTCTTTGACTCCACCTCCCCTCTACATCAGCCATATTCTTCCAAGGCTGCACCTCAGAACTTGTCACATTTCATCGTTGATATCTAATCCTCTGACATCCCTCTGTCCACAAGTCTGCACTCTCCCAAACTTCTCACTCTCATACCCAGACCATATCCATTCCTTGATATAGGTGAAACAAACAACTTCATTTTTCTCCTAATTATTATCTCCCTTTGAACACCTTTTCTCCCTCTGCAGATCCCATGGCTCATCATGGGAGCCCCTGAATCTTGCTTTTATTCTTCCACCTGCTTGTCCACCATGTAAAATTCAAACTCTAAATTAACCCAAACTTCTAGCTCCCCTTTTCTTCTCCCCAGGCTGCTAAACACTGATGGAGAAAAATCACAAAATTTTTCAGATTGGGATAACTGCAAATTTACATTTCTAACCTTGGTGGAGCCCTGAGTGCTAAGTGCTGCTCAGCCATCCTGCTCTTTGTCTTTAGTGTCCTCTCACATTCTTGTCAGGGGCTGTTTTCAAAAGTTCTCTACTCTTCTCAAACCCTTTACCCCATCACTTCCCCCTTAATCTCAGAATATGAGTGATTCCTTGGACACATAACAAAAGCCACTGAACAGGAACTCCCTCAATTCCTTAATGTAAACCTAGCAATCTATTTCCATCTACATGCATTTACATCTATGCAAACTTGCTTCCTTCCTATTATCAGAGAGGACTTCTCTGTTAATGCCAGTCCCTCTGACTTTGCTTTGGATACCCTCAGCGCCATTGCTCCATTCTTCCCACCAGCAGTCTCAGAAATCTTACCTAATGTATTATTGTTTCTAACTCTTGTGCATGAAATCACTCTCTCTGTGGAATGTTTATTTAGCAAATTCAGAGATATCCAATCTTAGAAAAGAAACAATGGAAACCAAAATGAAACAAAACTTCCTTAATTCTGGATGCCTCTAACTCTTTACTCCTCCCATCTATATTATATAATTTTCATGCAAGCTTGTCCAGAGAATGGCCTGTGTTCCCTATATTCATTTTCGTTCCACTTTGTTTTTAATCCATAACCATAGGGCTTCTTTCCCACCCTTACTCCCTGTTACTCCTCTGAGTTAATGTCAAGGGCTCCAGTAAGTTCCTTTTCTCCAATCCAATGGACTCTGTGTTCCCATCTGACTTAATTTATTTTGGTAATTGCCAACGATGACCATTTCTTTCTTTTTAAAATTGAAATATAATTGCCATATAATTTTGTATAAGTTTAAGGTGTACAACTTGTTGATTGACACACTTATATATTGCAAAATGATTACCACCATGGGGTTAGCTAACACCTGCATCATGTCACATTAAGATTTCCTTTTTTTTTTTTTGAGGTAATAACATTTAAGATCTACTCTCTTAGCAACTTTCAAGTATATAATGCAGTATTATTAACTATAATCACTATGCCATACATTAGATCCCCAAAACTTATTCATCTTATAACTGACAGTTTTTACTATTTGACTGGAATATCTTTTCCCCCTCACCCCTCAGCCTTTGGTAATCACCATTCTACTTCCTGTTTCTATGAGTTTGGAGTTTTTAGATTTCACATATGAGATCATACAGTATTTTTCTTTCTCTGTCTGACTTATTTCACTTAGCATAATGCCCTCAAGGTCCATCCACACTGTCACAAATGACAAGATGTCTATCTTTCTCATGGCTGAGTAATATTCCATTGCATAATCTGTATCATCTATATCTATCCATCTCTGTCTCTATCTCTATAGCTGCATCTACTCATCTTCTTTATCCATTTACCCTTTGATGAACACTTAGGTTGTTTGCATCTCTTGGCCATTGCGAATAAGACCATTCTTTTCTTGAAATTCTCTTTACATTTTATTTCCATGGTGACATTCTTTCTTGGTTCTCCTCCTACCTCTCTGACTATTCCTCAATATACTGTGCAAGCTCTTTTTCAGCCCACTCCTTAAACATAGTTACTCATCAGGATTTCACTTATCTCTGTGAGTTCATTCAAACCCTTGGCTTCAATGACCCTCTGGTACCTGAAATCCAGCTACCATATTGTTCCTGAATCCACATCTTTAGCTTTCCATGCAGCTCTGGATATATCCAGTTATGTATTAGATGTCTCCCCCCAAACATAATATGTCCAAAATGAAACTCTCTCTCTCTCTCTATATATATATATTTATATATAAGTATTTATATATAATATATATTTATATATTATATAATATTTTATATTATAAATTTATATATATATAAATATTTTATATTTTATATAAATATTTTATATTATAAATTTATATATAAATATATATTATATATAAATATATATAATATAAATATATAATATAAATATAAATATTTATATATATAATATATATATTTCATTATATTTATATAATGAAATATTACTCAGCCATCACAAACCGAAATCTTGTCATTTGCAATGACATAGATGGAGCTAGAGAGTATTATGCTAAGCAAAATAAGTCAGTCAGAGAAAGACAAATACCATATGAATTTACTTATATTTGGAATGTAATAAACAAAACAGATGAACATAGGGGAAGGAAAAAAATGAGAGAGAGGGAAGCAAACCATAAGAGACTCTTAATAGAGAAAAACCTGAGGGTTGATGGAAGGAGGTGGGTGGGGGAATGGGCTAAACGGGTGATGTGCATTAAGGAGCACACTTGTTATGATGAATCCTGGGTATTGTATGTGAGTGATGAATCACTAAATTCTACTGAAACCAATATTACACTATATGTTAACTAACTAGAATTTAAATAGAAATTTGGAAAAAAACCCAAAACTCCTCATCTCAATCCACCACCTTAACTAACATTTTCCTCACCTCCATGGATGACATTTTATTACATCAAACTGCCCAACTAAGAGATCTAGATCTTATTCTCTTGTTTTCTCTTTTACTACCGACACCTAATGGGTAAACAAATTCAGTAGATTCTACCTGCTTGTCACCTCTCATATCTGTCCAAGCTCAATGTGTACTAGGTGCAGTGCCAGGCACTTTACATACATTATCTCCTTATTTAATACTTACAAAAATTCTGTGAGATAGTCATGATATCCAGTCTACAGATGAAGAGATTGATTCAGAGAGAGGCTGAGTCATCTCTTTAAGGTCATACAGTCAGTAAGTGGCAGAGAGGGCACTCAAAGCCAGGCACTAACTCTTAAACCTGTTCTTTTAATCACTGAAGCTGTTGCTTTATTATGCACTCTACACTAGTATGGTGTGTGTAGCCTATGTATATAGTAGGCTCACAATAAATATTTTTTATTCATTAGCTTGTAAAATGCCTTTGATAAAGTAAGCCCCATGGAAGTGCTAGGAAAGTCCCCAATGCTCTATAAATGTGAGATATTTTTGTAATATTTGCTTAAGGATTGTGCAAATGAGTGAATGTGTAGGGTGATAATGCTGACATCCTCAAGTTGACAGGCTCATAATGTTATTTCCAAGTATCATACTGGAAATGTTCCAATCTTTCCTAAGGGGTATACTTTTCTTGGGACACTACAATCTGGAGTTGAAGAATTCTCTAGAAGCTAACCTTACTGTAGACCTTCATGCCACCTTGGTGAAAAGAGCCTAAGATTCTTCTACGACAAATTCTCAGTGGCTTTTATCCCCATTGGAAAGCTTCTATGAACAATATCCTTCTCATCTCCATCTCTCTACCTTTCTGCAAATGCAGCTTAGCCTACCTGACATCTAACCACGCTGATAGCTTCTCAGTTGCTATGAGGGTTCTTTGGAATAAGTCAAGCTGTTAGAAGCTTTGTCTGGGAAAGGTGTATAGCTGACATCTAAAGGAACTATTCCCTGAGGCTGGGCACTCATCCCAACAGAAAAGAAAGCACTGCCAAGCCTGGAGGGTGCACAGCGACATATTTTCAAAGCTTGCTGAATTTCGAATAGAAAATCTGACCATGCATGCAAAGAAAGGCAATTTAATATTCTGACTACTTCTCTTCCTCCCCTAATGCCATCTGCAACAGAGACACAGTAGCCCTCCCTCTTTTTATTGAAACGAAGACTATTGTTTCACTATGGATTCTCATGTCTAGTCCCAACATGCTGTGTGTTTCCTACCCAAGGCAAGTGCCGGAAAGAATGGAAGCAAGGTCCAGAGCACTTAGCAAGCACGTTTATATTCAGGAAAGTGTGCTGAGACAGAAGAGGACTATAAGTGAATCTGCTAGGGGTAGATAAGAGCTGCAGGTCACCAGCACCACTTGTCACCTGCTTGTGATATAAGCCATGTGCTTTATGCTATAATTCTTGTTTAACAAGGCAATAAAGCAGGGGTGGCGGTGGACAAAAAGTGCTTCTCAGTGAGTATATTTTGGTCACGTCTTCTGCCCTTTTCTTTTCTCTTCATAAATCTGGCATGAATGGCTTAGTTGATTGGAAGTTTAGTGCATTGTTTGGCTTATGTATGCACAGTGTCTAGGCTCTGTCTCATTATGCTTATGTGAGCACAAATTACTGCATGTGAGGCTGGGTCACCTGGAGAAAGATCAAGGAAAGGGAAAATATCACAGGAAAGGGAAAATGAAGATAGGTATCTATATCTTCTCCTCTCTACCATTAAAATATTACAAATGTTGATGAACAATTGTTTTAACATTGCATTAAAATATTAAAAGATTTTTCTTGTGTATAAGAACACAGCCCCTGGAGTCAGATAATCTTAAATTCATGGTTCAGCTCTGTCACTTATGGCCTGTGTGATCTTGGGTAAGTTATCTAGCCTCTCTGAGCATCAGTTTCTTCATCTTTTGCAAAATATTAGTCTGACTCCTAAACCTGTACTTCCAACCCTAACCGTATTGTTTCCTTATGCACTATGCAATAGGGTACTGGATTTTATGGTTAACATTAAATATGATACTGTACTAAAAACACTTACCACTGTGCTTGGCACACAGTAAGTATTTTTAAAATGTTTTTGTTATTGTTTCTGAGGTTGCCAATACCTCGAGAGAATATCTGTATTAAGTAACTGTAGGAAGAGGTAATTTAGGGTGTAGGGAAGGACTAGTAGGGTCCGGTGGTAAATATAATTATTCCAGCCATTTTGCTAAGAGTTCTAAACATCATGGGGACTCTGATGAAGGCCATGCCCTCCACTCCCAAAAGAATACACATAAGCTTTAATCCCCCCTTGTACACAAGTTAGTACACAATTTTGAGAAGCTCAAAGTCTTCCTGAAGTCTGCTACAGACCTGTAGGAATATATGGACCCTAGGATAGGAATCCCTGGATTAATGGAATAAAACTTTTTTTGATTTTGGAATTTTGACCATAGAAACTTTCATTCTTGGCCTCAGGGCACATGAACAGTACGTTTCAGAAACATTTTTATCTTAATCATGGGTTGTCTTTTTTTCTCAGAATTGTGCTTGTACATACATGAGGATACATTAAAGAGGCTTGGTTTCAAGAGCCAAAATGAAATGGCTCATGTACATGAAGTGGAGGGGGAATTGTTGTCTTAATTCTTTGGTTTTGTCTGTGGAGAGCTGGTATGAAATTGCTAAGGGAGATTTGATCAAATTCTGGGAGGCTTATGTATAGAAATACATATTTTTAATACTTACCTGGGTACATGGAGATGAAATTAGCAACCCCCTTCTAAATACGTCCACCTTACTCTTCTCCAAAATAAAGCAAAATCCTAAGATAATATAATGTGCTGCAGATGTTCCAATAGTTCTAGTTTTCTAGCACATAAGTGGATCTCTGAAGAATACCTTTTTTTGTTTTTTTATTGTTATCAAATCAGAATTTCAATGAGCCCTACTTGCTGTTGAAGAATGGTGCATTTGCAATACAGTTGTTGATGTATAATCAATGAGATCTTTTAAAATGCTGGGCACCTGGGTGGCTCTGTTGGTTAAGTGTCTGCCTTCAGCTCAGGTCATGATTCCAGGGTCCTGGGATTGAGCCCCCTCGTTGGGCTCTCTGCTCAGCGGGGAGCCTGCTTCTCCCTCTCCCTCCATTATTTCCCCTGCTTGTACTCTCTCTCTCTCTCTCTCTCTCTCTCTCTCTGTCAAATAAATAAATAAATAAATAAAATCTTTAAAAAAATCTTCTAAAAGGCCGGTATCCCCTATAGCACACTCATCATTCACTAAGTACAGAGAGAGGCAGGGCTGGGCCAAGAGGAGTCAATCCAATGTTGGGAAACCAAGCTGGTTCTTTGCAGTCTGCTGCACAATGGTCTTTGGAGTTTGGGAAAATTTGTGTCAGGGTCCCTCTTATGCAAAAGGTCAACAGAATGGGGACTATAACTAAGAGCTGTATATTATTCTCCTGGTTTGCTAGCCTCTATATGTTTCTTTACATGATCAGTTATAAAACACTTAACATGAGAAGAGCTTAAAGGCAGGTGATCATCTGGAACCCCAAGGAAGGGAGAAGGTAGGGAGGCAGTGGCCCCTTCCATAACCACAAATATGGGAGAGCAGAAGAGTTAGCAATTATGGAAAGAAGATGAGAGGAAGCCAAGGTCTTGCAGCCTGCTATAAAGAAAGGAACACAGGGAATGGCCTGAGACAGAGAAAGGGTTCTTGTAGTCTTTCATTCAGCCTAGAGGAAAAAATTGTCCATGAAATTGTCCAGGAAAGAAGAAACCCAGTAGAATTCTGTTGAATTTTCTTCTCAAGTCCTGAATACTTTCAAAGTCCACAATTAGAAATAAAGGTGATTGACAGATGAGATAGATTTTCAGTTCTCTGACTCTAAAACACCTATTGCAAGATAAAATACTTCATTTTTAAAAAATGCATAGTTGAGTGTACAATTAAGAAAGGAAATCTCCAGGAGTCAGAGCCTAGGAAGGAAATTGAAACTGAGTGGGAAGTATGCCAGCTGAAACTAAGGCTTGTCTGGCATGGGGGAATGTTAGTCTTGACAACCAAGGCACCTGAGTTTATGGGAGTTTATGTAAGTATAGCAGATAAGCCCATCAGCCTGCCTGAGATTAGCAGATGGAATTGAGATCCTTACATAAAACTAGAGCCCTCAAGGGCTACACTCTCATAGTTCCTTGGAGAAATGACTGAGTCCATGTATGTGGCAAGGGGAAAAAACAGATGAGCCTAAGGTAATCTATGACGCCAGGAAAAAATGAAGTGGTCCAAACCTGCAGGGCATGTTGGAAGGATATAAGGACTGATTCATTTGGGCCCTCACTTGCCAATATTAAGACAATTTTAGCATTATTTACAAAGGAAAAAGATATTGTTATAGTACAGAGGTCTGAAAGACACTGCCTTAAACAAGTGATTAAATTAGCATCACTAATAATGGGACAAACTGATATGTGTCTTTGGATGTGAAGTAATGGAAAAAAACACAAAGGCTTCAAAGCAGCTATTACAAATATCTTCAAAGCAACCAAAGTAAACCATGCTTAAAGAAGTAAAGTATAATGACAATGTCTCATCAAAGAGACCTTGGCCTCTGTGGTGAGTGTGATCCCAGGATGGGCTCTTCTTGGCTGTTTCTTTTCCAGATTCTATTAATCTTCTGACTGGTCTGCCATTTTGCTTATTGTTTTCATGGGGCTACCAGTCACTCTTCAATGCTCGCCACCAGAAGTTCCTTTCTTTTGAACAATGCCCTCAGGTATGAACTTCTTCATGTTCTTTTAAAAATAAAGTCCATTATCTTAGGTACGGTTGTCAGATGCTCAGTCCTTCTGGCCTACCCCTCAGCCTAGGCAGAACCTCTGTCCCACTACAGTTGGAGCAGGGGGCATGGACAGCGGCCTTCTTCTTCCAGAGTGACACTCCTGTTTTACTGCTGGGTGCTAGGGATGGTCATAGCTTGCCGCTGCCATAGTGGAATCTCTCTTGTATGACCGAGCTGGGGTGGTGCCAATTGGGTGCTCATGTTCTCATCCTGTCTTTCTTCCAGCAGAGACCTTGCCCTATGAATGGGAGCTAAATGAGGAAAGGTAGTTTCCATTTGCTCAGACTCTCCTGTTCAGAATAGAGCCTTGGCAACACAGGGCTGGGGAGGAGGAAAGACATTGGGCAGCTTGCCTCTCCCAGGGTGAAACTGTAGCTCTAGATTAGGAATTGTGGGGAAAGGGAGCACCTGTCTTCCTATCACACCTGCTTCATTGTACAGAGCTAGGGGGTGGGGCATGGGAGCATGTTAGGGCTCAGATGCCCCAGAGTTTCACTATTCTTACTGAGATTTAGCAGATTTTCTTGGATAAATGTTTCTTCATTTGCTGTTATGTCTTTAATACAAATTTTAGAGACTTTGAATGTTTTTCGAAAATAATTTTTCAACACTGAAATGGTCATTTCACTGCAGAAAGTTTCATCAAACTTCTACCACCGTTCCAGAAGTCCGACCTGTCCATGGGCCGTTTCTTATACATAAGAAAGGATGATTCAGAGGGTGGAGCCGAGAGCTATGGACAATCATTCCTAGAGATCAGGACTGAGCCCTAAAAACAAGCCAGCCAACCAAGCAAAATTAAAGACCAGTGATGTATGTCCCCCTGGATCTCAGAATTGTTATGGGGTGCTATGTCTCCCATTCCTCTCCTGTGTGAATGGGAGTGTCCAGTACAGTTGCTATGTATCTATCCATGATAGGCTGGAAATGTGGGGGAAGATTTTTACCTAAGGAACTTCACTTGAGGAGACTTCTCCCCACCTAGACCTGATTTAGCTGATGAGATCCTGGTCCTCAAACTTGTACCTGATGTCAAAGCATCCCAAATTTTTGGAGGTTCTATTGAGTGGGTCAGTATATTTTGCATGCATGAGAAATGTAAATAATTTATGATTGGGAGAAAATATGGCCAATTAAAAATGGCTGTCATTTAAAATTTTTGTCATTCCTTCCATCAAATCTGGCCTGACTAGTGGCATACAATGGACATGATGTTCTAAAATCTTAGTCACAAGATCAGAAGAAACGTTGATTTTCTGCCTGGGACTTTTTGGAATCCACTTACCACACTGCAAGGGAATCTAAGCAGCCATATGGAGAGTTAACATGTAGAGAAGAACGGAGGTCCCTGGCTGAGAGTGGTAGCTGACCTCCCAGTTGATGCTCAACACCAATTTGTCAGGACTGAGAATGATCTATTTTGGAAGTGGTTACTCCAGTTTCAATGGCACCATCCAGGTGATGCCCTGTGGAGTAGAAATGAGCCATCCCCACCCAAATTACAGATTTATGAACGAAAATACATGATAGTTACTGTTTTTAAGCCACTAAGTTTTAGTGGTTTGTTATGCAGCATAAATAACCAAAACCTCGTTCCATCCAGCAATTTCACATCTATACGTCTACCCTAATAATCTCTTTTTCTTCTTTTTTTTCTTCCATTCTCCTCCCCTCTGGCAAATACCAGTTTGTTCTCCACATTTAGGAGTCTGTTTCTGTGTTTTTGTTTGACTGCTTGTACTTACCCTAATAAACTCTTGTAAGAATGAGTACAAAATGCATATGAGGATGTTTATTGCAGCACTCTATATAAAAGTAGCAAAGTTGAAACAATGTACCATTCCTGGGTTGGGGAATGGCTAAATAAACTGACTTATTCACATAGTGATTAAAATGGATGAAATAGATCTATCTATATCAACACGTATAATTTAAAAAATAACGTCAGGTGATAATAACAATTTGGAAGAAGATATATCCAGTAGGTTCCATTTATATACATTCAAAATATACAAAATAATGCTATGCATTATTTATGGGCATACATTTTTATAGTTAGTGTTTAAAAGCAAATAGCTGATTAATAAAAATCAACTTAAGGAAAATGTTTCTCTCTGGAGAGAGGAAAGGGAGGGAGAAGGAATGGAAGTTGGGCTTCACCTGTATGTTTTACCTCTTTTTAAAATTTTTTTCTTCTGTTTTTAGAGCTCCATAGCATAAAGTATTTATACCTGTTTCACCTTAGTAGTAGGCACAATGGAATCTGCTATATTATTTTCTGTAATTTATATGCTTGAATTCATTCATATTTTATACTTTTTCATAAAAAAAGAAAAGAGGACGTATTGGCTATGCACTCATTAATCACCATGGTATACCACCTCCACTTCTGGTGGCATGATAAACAATAAAGAATTAAAAATCTTTACATACAATAGATTGTATCCTGTTGAATAGGTTTTGTTTTTTTTTTTTTTTTTAGATTTTATTTACCTATTTGAGAGAGAGAGAGCGGGAGGCATAGAGAGGGACAGAAGGAAAGGGAAAAGCATACTACCCACTGGGCAGGGAGCTGATGCAGGGCTCAATCCCAGGACCGCACCAAGATCATGACCTGAGCTGAAGGCAGACGCTTCACCAACTAACCCACCCAGGTGCCCCTTGAATTGTATAGTTTGATGAGTTTTTACAAATATATACACCAGTGACATCAATACCACAATCAAAATGTGGAAAATGCCCATTGATCCAGAAGTTCCTTTGCAGTCAATCTCGCCACCTCTGGCCCCAGGCAATCATGAATCTGTTCTGTGTAACTGTGGATTAATTTTGGTTTGTATAGCAATTGATATGAGTGAAATCATACACTAGGTTCGCTCTTGTGTCTGTCTTCTTTTGTTCAACGTAAGGTCTTTGCTATTCATACACGAAAATAAGTGTATCAGTAACATGTCCCTTTGTATTGCTGACTAGAATTTCACTGTATGGATACACACTATTGGCTTATTCATCTGCTACTGGACATTTAAGTTGTTTTCTGGTTTTGGCCATTATAAATAAAGCTACTCTGAGCATTTATATGTCTTTTTTTTTGTGGACATAGGTTTTTAAAATTCTTGGGAAAATAGCCAGGAGTGGGATTTCTGAGACATATGGTTAAGCTTGTGTGTGTTTAAATTTACCAGATGCTACCAACTGTTTTCCAAAGTGCTTGTACCATTTTACATTCCCACCAGCAGAGTATGAGAGTTCCAGCTGATCTGCATGCTCACCTACACTTGTTATTGTCGGTCTTTTTAGTTTTAGTCTTTCAAGTGGGTGAGTAATGAGTGGTATCTCATTGTGGTTTAATTTACATTTTGCCAATGGCTAATGATATTGAGCATCATTTCATATGCCTGTTGACCATTCCTATATGTTATTTGTGAAATGTTGTTTGGATTTGTTGTTCTTTAAAAAGAATCAGACTGTTTGCTTTCTTATTTTTGAGTTGCAAGAGTTCTTTATATATTCCGGATAGATGTCCTATGTCAGGTATTTGGATTGTGAATATCATTATGAGTTAATTTTTGTGTCTGTTGTGAGATAAGGATTGAGTTTCATTTTCATTTTACATGATATGGATAGCCGATTGTTCCAGCACTTGACTGGACTATGCTTGGGGTCTACTCTACTTCTGGATTTCTATTATGTGAAATAATAAATAATAAATGTCATTAATTTAAGCCAAAAAAGGTATCTGTGTATATTAATTCCTATGACCACCTCCCTGTTTTCTTTCTAACATTTCCACTCAGAATAGCAGGAAAAGGGATAGGGCAATTACTTAGTATGTAAAACACACACACACACACACACACACACAGAGAGAGAGAGAGAGAGAGAGAGAGAGGAGAGAGAGAGAGAGAGAGAGAGAGAGATTGATTCTCATTCCTGTTTATCCCAGAGCAATGACATAGAGCATCATCAAAGGTGCACAGCATCCAGGGACAAAATTGTTTAAATTGAAATTGTCTAACCTTTCTCTCTTCTTCTTTCAGGTCGGTCACATTTTTCCCTGCTAATTTCAGTTCTCTTTGCAATTCTGTAATCTAAGCCTTCATTGTCTCTTGCTGAGCATGCCATAACTGTCTCCCTTCTGTCTATTTCTCTCCTCATTCCATCCTGTCTTCCTTTTTTTTTTTTCTTTTGCAGTGCTGCTTTTCCTAAACTGTTCCTAAGCCCAGACCTTCTCAGTGCCCTATTGGCCAGCCCATCAGGTCCAGACTCTTCTGTCTGTCTCTCAAAGCCCCATCTCTTCTACCTGACTTTAGTCTTTATAGGCTGGTGTCCTCACTTGTTCCTGGATCAATATGGTGGTCACTGTACTTTGTGTTCGTGCAGTTCTCCTTCCTCTACAAAGACTTCACTGAGGTCTCTAGACTAATCATTCTTTTTTGTGTGAATTTCTAGCACATGATTCACTTAGTCTCTGTATTTTCTTATATTATTTGCTATTATTGAATGTGTACATTTTATCTCCCCAACTGGAATAGTGGCTTTGTGATTCCAAAGTCTATCTGCTATATCCTTCTGGCATATTTTCCACTGGTTAGAGTAAATGTCAACTTAAAATTTAAAATGGTACTTTTAACTCCTAGAATTGCCTTTTTATTTCATCTGTTGACATCAGTGCTTTTGTTCTGGAAAGGGAAGGACTTCCATGAAAGGAGCACTAGGTCTGCATCTCTAGGTGATTCTCTCTCTAGGTTTGGTGGTGGGTGAGAAGCCAGTATTGTCTAATTCCAGTCCAGGAATGAACTGGAAAGTGAGAGATAGATGGCTGGAGAGTGGATGTTCTCTCTCACAGACATTGGGAGAAGGCTAGAAGCTGGTCCCTAATTTAACCCTAGGTTGCTCTGGCAAAGAGGAAGACTACCTTCTTCAAAAGACCTTCTCCTGATTGCAGTGGCTGCTGCTTCCTGGCTTGAACAAAGGATGGAAACTAAATGGCAAAATCACTTTTTAAAATTATTACTCTTAAAGGGCACATGGAAAATCTGCGACGATAAAAGCATGCGGGCAAACACAATAGTTCCCCTTTTCTATCCCTGTTGTCAAGAGGCTCTAGCTACACTTTCAGCTCCCAACTGAGCTATTAAAGATGGTTCGCTCCAGGGGACTTCCAGTGCCTCCCCGTGGAGTTCAGGAAAGAATGGTATTTAGCTCCACACACTTGGCCCCCCATACATGCGCAGATGCAATTAATCTTTTTAGCTCTTCACAAAAATTCCAGTCTGATGCCACCAGTAGTTTGAATTTCTCCGTACATCTCACAGAAGGACTGACCCTTGGGTTCCAACAATGCTGGTGGGGAATTTTAGCTGCTAGCTGGCATAACAGGTGTGCCTGAGCGACCATGAATCACCCGTGATTTTCAGTAGTCATTATAACAAACTTTCAATGGAATTAAATTCAATTTTTACATATGCGGAGTCTCACCCTGTGAAGATAAAGAAAGGCTGTAAATAACAATGCTTTCAAATGAAAGTGGTGATTAGTATTTGACTGTCATCCACTTTGTTTTGCTCTGTGGATTACTTCAACTAGAATTTTCTGGTGCTGCAAAAAACCAGTTGAGAAAATAACAATCCTTTATGAGCAATTTTAGGTTTTCTAACCCCTTTGCAATCTTCTGCTTTAATTTGTTTTCCATTAGTACATGTTCAAGTGTAGTGAAAAGAAAGAGCGAGCTGGGAGTGGGAGTTGAGAATGTTCCAGCTCTGAGTTCTCTTGCTCTGAGACTCTGTTTCCTCATTTTTAAAAAGAGAGACTTGGACTGGGTAGTCTTAGAGGGCCTTTCCAGCTTTGATATTTTGTGATTCCAATAAAATACACTATATTCATGGATTTCTTCCTCCTCCTCCTCCTCTTCCTCTTCTTCTTCTTTTTCTACTACTTCTTCTTCTTCTTTGGTTCACAAAACCAAATTTGTAACACTGCATTAGCAGGTTTTTAAAAATATCTTTCTTTCCTCTCAATCATAAGTCTCAAGAGGTGGGATTTCAAAATGAGAATTTCCTACAGGCTGCAGCCGTAATGATAGAACCATCACAGGAGTGCTATTAGACTTAATATTCTTATCTATAGATATGTAGAAAAGCAAATAACATTTGAAGATCTTTTGTTGTTTCTCTGTGGGTTCTTTATCCAGAAGTGTTTATATAATGTATATTAGTGGCAGGAAAAGTGGAAGTATAATGAATGGAAGGAAAATAAAGCCCCCTCCTTTTATTTCTGCCCTAACCCAGATTTGACCCTTGTGATTGTTTCTCAGCATCACCACCTATGTTTTGCTGCTTGGGGAGATGCCCTGGTACCCACACTCCTCCACTGCTAGTAGCGTTCCTGGTTCCTGTCAGGGTTGTCACAGTCGATTTTTTTTTTTAAAACATTTCTGTGAGTTCCATCAAGTTTAACAGCTGAAAATGAAACTC
This sequence comes from Enhydra lutris kenyoni, assembly GCF_002288905.1. NCBI lineage: Eukaryota > Metazoa > Chordata > Mammalia > Carnivora > Mustelidae > Enhydra > Enhydra lutris. Next base: position 13,203,395 of record NW_019154137.1, read on the forward strand.
ATTAGGATGCTCCCTAAGTATTTCAGAGTGAGCTAATTTTCCAAGTCCAGGCTTGAGCACAGGATTTGGTGAAAGGAAATCTAGGTATAGATCAAATAAGGACCCGGGGCTTTACTCCCAGAACTTTGGTGGGGGGGGGGGGGAAGGAGATGAACAGTAATGTCCCCAGATGATGGCCTGTGTCTTTAATTTGGCAAAATTGTCTGGTGACCCCAAGTCCTCCTCCAAAGTCCACATGCTGCTTAATATACAGTCGGTGCATAAAGATCAATCAGGATTGGTGAGAGATTTTAATTTGAACTCATCCACTCATTCTGTTTTGCAGGCAACACTACAGGCTCTGTTGCTTTTCCCACAGGTAGGATAATGATTTTTGTGACAACCCTTAAAATGGTCTCCTCCTACATTTCTCTCAGCTCCTTCTTAGTCTCCTTTGCAATTTCCCACTCACCTGGCTAATTTGTTGATATTGGGGTGCCCTAAGCCTTAGTCCTTGAACTTCTTTTCTAACAAAGGCCCCTCCCTTTGTGGCTCATCCTGAATTATATCTTTAGATATCATCTATATGTGAACAATGCCCAAATGTATATCTCTAGCACAGACCTCGCTTCTGAACTCCAGACCTCTCTATCTACCCATTTACTTGTCATTTTCACTGGGATTTAGAATAGATGTCTCCAACATAACATATCAGAACTGAATTCCCCTTCAAGTCTGCTCATCTGATAGTGTTCCCCTTCTCAGGTAATGGCTCGTCATCCACCCAGTTTCTCAAGCTAAATACCTTGAAGTCATCCTTGACTCCTCTTTTTCTCTGACACCTCACATCATGAATATCGTGTTGGTTCTAGCTTCAATATCTACATACTTCCTGCATTTGGCCACTTTTGGCCTCCATTGCTATCACCCCAAAGCTACCATTACCTCTCTTTGATTACTGAAGCAGCCTCCTCACTGTGTTCCTGTTCTTCCCACCTCCCACACCCCACAGTGTGTTCTTAATGCAGCTTTTAGAGCAATTTTTTCAGTGCACGTGCTAGATCCCATTGCTTCTCTGCTTAAAACCCCCCAAGGCTCTTTATCTCACCCAAAGCTGTTAGAGTCTCTTGGGCCCAACATGACCTCCCCCTTCTCCTCTATTTGCATGGGTTATTGTCTCATCTTCTTAATGAGTATTCTCTGCTTTAGTTTTTACATAGCACATATCATCATGTAACTCTCATAAAACACACATGTGTATATTTATTTATTGTTTGTCTCCCTCCACTGGAATGTTAAGTCCACAAGAAAGTGGAAAAGTGATGTTTTTCTCTTTTGTTCATTGATGTATTCCCGGTTACCAGAAGCATGTTAGGCACCATAGGTGCTCAACTTGATGAAGGAAGGAAGGAAGGAAAGAAGGAAGGAAGGAAGGAAGGAAGGAAGGAAGGAAGGAAGGAATTATCGAAGCCTGGGTGACCAGTGTCTGAAAGCAAAAGTCGTTCTGACTTATTATAATGTAAGATCAGGAGCCCACCCAAGCTAAAGGTTGTATGTTTTTCAGTATCTGCCTAGAGAAGCATAACTGAAGTTTAATTCTGGGACCACTTGTCCATTTACTTTTTGTGTGTGTGTGTGTGGAATGTCTCTCACATCTTTCTCTTCCTCTCCAGTCCTATTTTTGTCACCGGTCCAAGCCCTGACCGTCTTATGCCCACCAAGTTTTCATGGCCACTTGTTTGGCTCCCTGACTTCCAGCTGCTTTTGCTCTGTGGTGCATCTTGGCATTCCAATTATCCTCCATCTTGGCAAGACTGTGGTTTTACAATTTGGGGGGCATAAACACACAGCAGAGGCTGCTCAAAATGGGGAGATCAGGAAAAAAAGGTAGAATACTCATCAGCCTTCACACTCAAGTGATCTAGAGACAACCATCAGTCCTCAGGTGGGCAATCTTGCTGAAATGTTCTAGGCTAGGGTAGACTTGGGGGTCTCCTTCGCAGGCTGTAATTTATCAAGGGCTGTAACCAGAGGAATCAAGTACACCAGCAGGCAGGCCTCCTGGTGACCCCCTACACTAGGAGGTTCATTGCTTAACACCCAGATTTCGATTTTTTTTAAAGATTTTATTTATTTTATTTGACAGACAGAGATTACAAGTAGGCAGAGAGGCAGGCAGAGAGAGACAGGAGGAAGCAGGCTCCCTGCTGAACAGAGAGTCCGATGCGGGGCTCGATCCCAGGACCCTGGGATCATGACTTGAGCCGAAGGCAGAGGCTTTAAGCCACTGAGCCACCCAGGTGCCCCCAGATTTCGATTTTTATCAAGGGTCCAGACCAGAGAGAACCCTCTTCATATTAGCAGAATCTCTATAAGGAATCCTCATACCGTCCCTGTGCTCTCCTTTTTTCAATGGCGGCACTAAGGCAGGGTATGGGGAGAGGAAGGTATGGCAATTGTTTTGGCTGACTAGCCCTCCCTTTCTCTCTTTTCTTATTTTTGGCTTAATACATCAGAAATTTGTTATCTCAGTTTTGGAGCCATAAATCTGAAATCAACATCACTGTGCCCAAAGCAAGTCTTCCGTAGGGCAATGCTCCTTCCAGACAATCAAAAGGGGACTGCTTTCCTTGAGTCTTCCAGCTCCTGGTGGATACTGACATTCCATGGCTTGTGGCCACATGGCTGCAATCTCTTCACTGTGTTCTTTGTTCTTACAAAAACTCTCATAGCCCTTTATTTTTCAATCTTTTCCAGTCTCTCCTCCCCTTCCCCCAACTCCAGTCACCTTCATTTCTCCTCGGCACGGCTCAACAACCCCATCTATGTATACAGTTTCCTCAGGAATGTCCACTGTTTTTACATGGCACTTAGCCCCATGCCACTGGGTCTGGGCACTTGAACAAAGTTGGTCAATGAGTCCCCTCCCCATTGTTCCTGTATTTAAGAGCAGAAGGTAGTTGAATAATGATCTCTCCCCTGAGGAGCTGGTTTTGTTAAACTGTGAAACTCTGCAGTTATTGGTGACAGTAGTGAGAGGAAAGAATGAAGTCATATTGCAGATAGAAGTAGAGACAGACCCAGGGGGGGCGGGGATTCCTGGCCTTTGATAATTCCTGATTATGATAACAGTTCACAAGTCCGTCATGCTCTGAGCACTTTAAACACTTGATGCCTCAAAACAACCCTATGAGGAAGGTAATGTTATCATACCCATTTTATAAATGAAGACTTCAAGGCACAGGGCAGTTGCATAGCTTGCCCAGAGTCACAGATTCAGGACCTGTACCCTTGCAGCCAGATGCTCTGCTCTTGACATTTAACTGTCAGTCTTTGTAGCAGAGAGAAAGAGCCTAATGGACAAGATCATCTTTTGTATGCCCAGAGTGAAAAATTTAACTCTCTCTTGCTCTCTGTCCCTTGCTGCTTCCTGTATTTCTTTTCCCCTGCCCTTCCTTTCTCCTTTTAATTTTGTCTTCCTTCTTTCTAGTTCACTCCCTCTCCCTGTGAAATTTCTTTGTTGACCGTTTGCCCTATCTTCTTGATTATTCTCAGCAGTGTGCCATAATATTGTCATTTTTCTCTCTTAAAATATCCTTTCTTGGTTCCATCCCCCAGTTCAGCTTTGGCCTCACTTCTCTGATCCTCTTCATTACAAAACTCTTTGAAAGGGTTATAATATTCAGTTTCAAATTCTTCCAGTCAGGCTTTTGCCCCCACTCCTACTGAAACTGCAGGACCAATGTTGCCCTCTGCGTCCATCCCTTTCTCTGTATCTACACTGTAGGACTTAATGTGAGAACTGAGAATTGATCTGTGGGGCTAAAAGAAGGGAGAGGTCATTCAGATATTGGAGGAGAGTGGGAGGAATCCAGAAAAGCTTATTGGAGGAGGTACCACTTGACCTGGGCCTTGAAGAATGGATAGTATTTGGACTTGTGGATGTACAGGGAAGCACAGGGAATTCAGTCAGGCTGAAGTGGATACCTGAAGGCAAGTAGACGTAAGAAACAATGTTAAAAATCAAGTCTAGTGCTGGAATGCCAGACTAAGGAGTTTTTTACTTTGGGGCATGGTATGAAATGGAGTGGATATAAAGGTTATAGAATCAGAAATAAAAATTTGAGTCACAAAGCAATGATTTTCTCTGATTTCCCTTTCAGTTCTTTACTCAAATTGTTTCTCACATAACTCTAAGTTCTTTACAGCCTTGATGATGGGGTTCCTAGGCTGCCCACAGATAAGAAGCAAACAAGACAAAGGGGGAGGAGAGGTTTAATCTGAAAATAGACACCCCTGGAGGGAGAGAAGGGCTATTATGGTTGCTTGACCTGAAGGCTTCAAGCCTCTGTTACTGTACAATCTAATAAATAAGATTTTTTTTCTGCATGTAAACATTCTTTTAATAAGCTTTTCCCTGACTATAAAAGTAATGCATGGTGCTGGGAAAATTGGACAGTTATGTGTAGAAGAATGAAACTCGACCATTCTCTTATACTATACACAAAGATAAACTTGAAATGGATAAAAGACCTCAATGTGAAGCAAGAATCTATCAAATCCTAGAGGAGAACATAGGCAATAACCTCTTTGACATCGACAACAGCAACTTTGTTCAAGATACATCTCTAGGGGCACCTGGGTGGCTCAGTGGTTTAAACCTCTGCCTTCGGCTCAGGTCATGATCCCGGGGTCCTGGGATCGAGCCTCGCATCGGGCTCTCTGCTCAGCAGGGAGCCTGTTTCCCTTCCTCTCTCTAAAAAAAAAAAAAAAAAAGATACATCTCTAAAGGCAAAGGAAACAAAAACGAAAAATGAACTTCTGGGACTTCATCAAGATCAAAAGCTTCTGCACAGTAAAATAAAGAGTGAACAAAACAGAGGCAACCCACCAAACTGTGGAAAGAACCAAGATGCCCTTCAATGGACGAAGGGATAAAGAAGACATGGTCCATATATACAACGGAGTATTATGCCTCCATCAGAAAGGATGAATACCCAATTTTTGTATCAACAGGGACAGAAATGGAAGAGATTATACTGAGTGAAATAAGTCAAGCAGAGAGAGTCAATTATCATATGGTTTCACTTGTGGAACATAAGGAATAACACGGAGGACATTGGGAGATGGAGAGAAATGAGTTGGGGGAAATTTTAGGGGGAGATAAACCGTGGAGGAAATCGTAGGGAGAGACAAACCATGAGAGACTGTGGACTTTGAGAGACAAAGTGAGGGTTTTGGGGGGGGGGAGGTGGAGGGTGGGGTGAGCCTGGTTGTGGATATTGTGGAGGGCACGTATTATATGGCGCACTGGGTGTGGGGCACAAACAATGAATTTTGGAATACTGAAAAAAAGAAGTAATGCATGTTCAATAAAAAGACATTTGGAAAACAGAACAGCATAGGAAAAAAAAAAAAGCCCATCTGGAGACAGTCACTGCTAACAGTTGGGTATTTACTGTTCTTTGCATGTGTCCACAGACACATGTACATATATATTTACATATTTCAAGCAAAACTTATGCTGTCCAGATATTAAATAGCCTGCTTTTCTCACTCAACAAAAGACATATGGATATTTCCTGAATCAATATCAGTTTTAGTGGCTTCATAATATTCTCTTAGCTCTTATTTTGGACATCTGGATTGGTTCTACTTGCTTACTATTAAATATCCTCGTTATAGTCATCATAGCCCTTTGCTTATTTCTGTAGGGACAGATTTCCAGAAGTAGAACTGTTAGAATATCATATGACTATACTTTTTTTTTAAAAGCTCTCTCCCTTCTGAAAGGTTTTACTGTTCACACTTCCACCATCAGAGAGGTTGTGCCTGTTCCCTTATGCTCAGGGTAGCATAAACTTTTGTATTCATTTTCATTTTTGCTTATCTTTCCCTTTTTCTTGGGAGTTTTTAGGGGACTTTTAGAACCAAAAGACTCAGCAAATCCTGCTTGCCTTGTGGTCCTTGGATGAGATCTTGGCATTCCCTTTTTGTCTTGGGCAGAGTGGTACCCTAAAGATTGCCCCATTCGACTACATGCAGTGCTGCTGTCCTGGGGCGGTGAAAAGCACAGTGTGCCTGACCTGCACCAGTGCATGTGCTGGGAGACCCATGAGAACCATGAGGCAGCTGCATGCAAGCTTTGGGGTGAGCAGATGTCCCAGTGGGACCGGTTCTTAAGGCTAAGAAGGGCAAGAGCCCTTGAGATTGGCTATTAGATGCCCAGATGAGTATTAGTCCCTCAGCAGGGACCCAGCTGGGCATGGGGAGATGGAAAGGGAACTTGGAAGGCATTCACACTTCTTGGGACCTGCAGCCTGTGCAGTCAGGGTATCATCCATCGGGAACCAATCTATGTGTATGTTGATGCCATGGAAACCTATCTGGTTGTTTCAGAGAGAAATGAAGAAGTAAAGGAGCCACTGAGTCCTTCAGAGTGTGTGGTCTTCTGGACCAATAGCCTTTATGCAAGTGAGACGTAGGTGCTTCACTGTGAACCTGAGCTTGGACTTTTTTTTTTTTTAATTTTATTTTTCATAAACATATAATATATTTTTATCCCCAGGGGTACAGGTCTGTGAATCGCCAGGTTTACACACTTCACAGCACTCACCATAGCACATACCCTCCCCAATGTCCATAATCCCACCCCCCCAACCCCCCTCCCCCCATTAACCCTCAGTTTGTTTTGTGAGATTAAGAGTCACTTATGGTTTGTCTCCCTCCCAATCCCATCTTGTTTCATTTACTCTTCTCCTACCCCCTTAACCCCCCATGTTGCATCTCCTCTCCCTCATATCAGGGAGATCATATGATAGTTGTCTTTCTCCGATTGACTTATTTCGCTAAGCATGATACCCTCTAGTTCCATCCACGTCGTCGCAAATGGCAAGATTTCATTTCTTTTGATGGCTGCATAGTATTCCATTGTGTATATATACCACATCTTCTTTATCCATTCGTCTGTTGATGGACATCTAGGTTCTTTCCATAGTTTGGCTATTGTAGACATTGCTGCTATAAACATTCGGGTGCACGTGCCCCTTCGGATCACTACGTTTGTATCTTTAGGGTAAATACCCAGCAGTGCAATTGCTGGGTCATAGGGTAGTTCTACTTTCAACATTTTGAGGAACCTTCATGCTGTTTTCCAGAGTGGTTGCACCAGCTTGCATTCCCACCAACAGTGTAGGAGGGTTCCCCTTTCTCCGCATCCTCGCCAGCATCTGTCATTTCCTGACTTGTTAATTTTAGCCATTCTGACTGGTGTGAGGTGGTATCTCATTGTGGTTTTGATTTGTATTTCCCTGATGCTGAGTGATGTGGAGCACTTTTTCATGTGTCTGTTCGCCATCTGGATGTCTTCTTTGCAGAAATGTCTGTTCATGTCCTCTGCCCATTTCTTGATTGGATTATTTGTTCTTTGGGTGTTGAGTTTGCTAAGTTCTTTATAGATTTTGGACACTAGCCCTTTATCCGATATGTCATTTGCAAATATCTTCTCCCATTCTGTCAGTTGTCTTTTGGTTTTGTTAACTGTTTCCTTTGCTGTGCAAAAGCTTTTGATCTTGATGAAATCCCAATAGTTCATTTTTGCCCTTGCTTCCCTTGCCTTTGGTGATGTTCCTAGGAAGATGTTGCTGCGGCTGAGGTCGAAGAGGTTGCTGCCTGTGTTCTCCTCAAGGATTTTGATGGATTCCTTTCTCGGACTTTTTTTTTTTTAATTTTTTATTTTTTCAGTGTAACAGTATTCATTATTTTTGCACCACACCCAGTGCTCCATGCAGTCCGTGCCCTCTCTAATACCCACCACCTGGATTCCCCAACCTCCCACCTCCCGCCCCTTCAAAACCCTCAGGTTGATTTTCAGAGTCCATAGTCTCTCATGGTTCACCTCCCCTTCCAATTTCCCTCAACTCCCTTCTCCTCTCCATCTCCCCTTGTCCTCCATGCTATTTGTTAGCTTGGACGTTTTTAATCCAGCCCACTGTCACCATGAATAAGTGTGGTGTGAGCAGCTTGCCTTGGGAGTCCGACAGGCTTAAGAAGTCCCCTTTACTCCCCTGCAGAGGACAGTCTCAAATATGGGCCCCAGCTTAAGTGGCTGGTGCTAAAGGCCCCGACTCTGACGCTGGATGCAGCAGAGAGTTACACTAAGGCAGCCCTGGAGAGTCTTATTTCGGACTGGCCTTGGGACTTGGTTCCTGTAGTAGGAATGATCTCGCTTTGTCCTTGTGCTCTGCCAAGTGAAGAAGGAGGGAGTCATGGGCCAACTGGGGGCAGAAGAAGTGAGTACAGTTGCTAGAGGGCTCATGTGGGCAGATGGAAGCGAAGTCTTTCTCTACCTGTGCCTCCCTGCACCCTTGTCTCTCAGGACTCCTGTGGGCCATAGGTCCTGCACCATCCCTGGCTTGCTAGCTTGAGAATACTGCAGATTCACTTTCTGAACACTGGCCATAACGCAGTGGTCATCAACCTCAGCCAACACAGGCTGACAGACTGTACAATTTTCCCCGCTATCTCAAAGTAGAGCATTCCTATGAAACTGTTCATAAGCTGCAATGATGTAAAGCAAAAAAGCAATTACCATTTCATAAAAGCGAAAATCCTCTTTGGATTTCTTTCACTCAAAGAAAACAGGCCCTAAGGTAGGTATTTTGTAAAAGAAAAGTGGCATAAAGCCAACTTTCAGATCACGGGAGAAACCTGTATCATGACCCTACTTGGTTCTGTTAGGTGAACAAGAAAGAGAAATCTAGTTAGCACTGTCACATCTCTCCGGCTGTCCTTCTTATGGGACCCAGAGGTTGAGGGACTTGCCCAAGGTCTCGGGGCTAGTGACAGAACCAGGAAGTCCAGTTCTCCTGACATAGCTGCCTAATAAACCAAGTTGCCTTTTCAAGGTCGTATTTCTTACTACCATATTGGGGCAGAGGTTGGAGAATACTGACCCATGCTGTTAGGACAGCAGAGAGGCACACACCTTTGGCCCCTTAGACAGCTGAGATTCAGAGTAACATCCCTGCTAGTGGTTCTGTGAGCATCTCTTAGCCCTGGGGTTTCTAGAATGGTGAACCTGGGTGAGCATAGGGAGTCAGGGCTGCCAAAGGCTGGTTCTAGCCCTTTAATGAGGAAGGATGTTTATGAGAGAATCAGCCCTTTCACTGTTCTTTGTACTATTAAATTAGTGGGAAGAATGTTCTTTCCCAGAAGTTTTATTACAACTAATGTTCTTAGTGGCCATATGGAATCATCATGGCAAGGCCAGCACAGGTCTAGAATCCTTTGTTTAATTGCACAGGAAATGATGTAAAACATCTTAGAAACATTCTCATTTAAAACGATTAAAGTAAAAAGATTTGTATTGGAAGGAGTGTGTTTCAGTTATCTGGTAAATTCACTTAAATTCTCAGATGTCTTCTCTTGCTGAGTAAACAAGGCATGATTGTAATGCTGGCTTTACGAAGTGCTGTTTTGTGTGTGTGTGTGTGTGTGTGTGTGTGTGTGTGTGTGAGAGAGAGAGAGACAGAGAGAGAGAGAAAGAGAGAGAAGGAGGGAGAGAGAGGAACAAGAGCTTATTATATGAAAAACACTGAATTCCAGGTTTTTCTCTCTCAGACTATATGGTTCTGGTCTAGAGTGTAGAACATGTTCATTAATGTATTAAAACACACCCACGCTCTTGATTCTTTGAGTTTCTCTTCAATATGTCATATTCATCCTTGCACCTCCCATTGGCTGGCAGTGTGTTGAACAGAAATGTTCAAGTGCTTGAACAACCTGTGAATTAAAATGTTGAGTTTCAAATCTTGAGGTCCAGCCACAAGAAACACACTGTTTTACTGGTGTTGGGACAAAACAATTTTTTAAGGGAATAAGATAATGTCATACTTTGTTTCTATTTTTTTTTTACCATGTTTAGAATTTGTTGCCTTTTTATGATTTCAACCACACATTGGACAGATGTCTTCAGGGACTTCTCTCCAACAACTCCCAGATCCCTTTCCCATGCCAGAACTCATGGTTTGGAGACTAACATCTTGTGAAGAGCATTTGGCTCATTTTCTTCTAAATGCAGTTCTTTGTGTTTGCTCACACTGAAGCTCATTTGTTACGTCTTCACTTGAGGGACCTTCCTGCTATAATAGTTTCACTATTTCAAAATGGGCTAAGAATCAGTTTCTCCATCATTTGTAAAATGTATTGCTTAAAAGATATTTCTATTGAATGAACATATATAGAGCTTACTATGTGATGGGCACTGTTCTAAGTAATTTATAAATATTAATGTACTTATTGAAATTAATCCTGGCCCCACTTTGGGAGCTCTCCCTTTGTATTTCATCAACCTCAAGATTGTGGGTAGAATTTAGGAAGCATGAACTTGGATGGAAATATTACACTTAGATTTTTCACTAACCTCTAACTGAAATGTAGCATTTTCTTCCATTACAGATGCAGGCAACAAAGTAAGGGGTTCAAGGTATCTGTGACTTTTCCACCAGCATCATGGATACCATGGTGTCATAAGTTATCCCGGCTTTCTTGAAATATTTGTGTTTATCACTACTTCAAAACTACAGTAGTTATTAGGCCTGTCACTACATATTGCTATTTAATGTGTTAAAGAAGCACATAAATTACTCTATCACAAATGTGTTTTGGTAACTTATTTCAATATAGTTGGGTTCCTTTGTATTTTTTTTTCATTCATTTAAAAATGTTATTCTCATAAGGGGTTCATGGACTTCACCAGACTTCCTAAGGGTCCATGGCACTGAAAATTGTTAAGGACACCTACTTCCTATTCTCTTACCCATACTAGGCAGAGGCTGAAGATGAAGTGGCATAGATATTGGGAGGACTCAGGTACCCTGCATATTAATCCCAGCTCCACCATCCGCTTAGTTGTGTGACCTGGGGTATGGCTCCTCATCCTTCTGATGCTTGTTTTCCTTAGCTGTAATAATGGTGAGAGAGCATCCATCTCTGCTAGCTCACAAGCTGTTGTGAAGATCAGATTTCAGTACAGGGTTGCGAAGATCAGATCAGTACAGGGTTGCTCTGACAACACTCTGAAGCATGATATAAAGTATTTCTTGAGGAATATTAATGAGTTAAGATTGAAGAGGTCTGGTGCTCGAGAGGGCTGTTGATCAGACCTGGAGTGAATGCAGTTAGGTAGAACAGTCTTTAATACGTCCTGCATCCCATTTTCCACCCAAGATCTGAGATCATCTTCATAAGGCTCTGGACTTGGGTCTCAATGTTCACATGTGGGTATAATCAATTCCTTTTCCTTTCTTCCATTGCCCCAAGTAATGGCTTCAGCATGCCTTTGATACCATCCACCTGGATAAAAAGTCAGGGAAGTTGAGCTCTTCAAAGCTTTCCATCACACTGAAAGAACAGGATGATGTTATGGATCTTGGGATATGGGAGAGAAGATAAGGCCACACTGGCCTCCTTATTAGATGGGATTATTATTCCATTTAATTATTATCCACATTAATGGGATGTGGTCTGTCCTGTGAGAACAGAGAGAGTGAAAGAGAGCGAGCATGGGCAAGGGGAGAGGCAGAGGGAGAGAGAGAAGCAGACTCCCTGCTGAGCAAGGAGCCCCATGTGGGACTCAATCCCAGGACCCTGGGATCATGACCTGAGGCGAAGGCTGATTCTTAACAACTGAGCCACCCAGGCGCACAACATACATTGTTGTATTAGTTTTGGGTGTACAATATAGTGATTCAACACTTCCATTCAACACCCAGTGCTCATCACAACAAGTGCCCCTCTTAATCCCCATCACCTATCTAGTTCACCTCCCACCCACCTCTCTGGGAACTATCAGTTTTTTCTCTATGGTTAAGGGTCTGTTTCTTGGTTTATCTCTCTCTCTTTTTTTATTTGCTTGTTTTTTGTTTGTTTCTTAAATTCACATATGAGTGAAATCATATGGTATTTGTCTTTCTCTGATTGATTTCACTTAGCATTCTACTCTCTAGCTCATCCATGTCATTGCAAATGGCAAGACTTCATCCTTTTGTGGCTAAATAATATATTCCACTGCAAGTATATACCACCTCTTCTTTATTCATTCATCTTATCCATGGACATTTGGGCTGCTTTCAAAGTTTGGCTATTGTAAATAATGCTGGTATAAACATAAGGGTGCATGTATTCCTTTGAATTAGTTGTTTTGTATTTTTTGGGTAAATACCCAGTAGTGGCATTACTGCATCATAGGGTAGTTCTATTTTCAATTTGTTGAGGAACCTCCATACTATTTTCCAGAATGGCTTCACCAGATTGCCTTCCCACCAACAGTGCAAGGGGATTTCTTTTTCTCCATATACTCACCAATATTTGTTTCTGTTTTTGATTTTAGCCATTCTGACAGGTGTGAGATGATATCTTATTATTGTTTGGACTTGCATTTCCCTATGATGTGTCTGTTGGCCATCTTTGGAGAAACGTCTTTTCATGTTTTCTGCTCATTTTTAAATGGGATTATTTGTTTTTTTGGGTGTTGAGTTATATCAGTTCTTTATATATTTTGGATACTAATCCTTTATTGGATATGTCATTTGCAAAATCTTCTCCCATTACATAGGTTGCCTTTTACTTTTGTTGACGGTTTCCTTCACTGTGCAGAAACTTTCTCCTTTGATGAAGTCCCAAAGCTCAGTTTCACTTTTGTTTTCCTTGCCTCAGGAAAAATAACCAGGAAAATGTTGCTATGGCCAACATCAGATAAATTATTGCCTGTTTCTCTGGATTTTTGTGGCTTCAGGTCTCATATTTAGGTCTTTAATCCATTTTGAGTTTATTTTTGTGTATGGTATAAGAAAGTGGTTTAGTTTTATTCTTTGGCATGTAGCTTTCCGGTTGTTCCAACACCAGACCTAAACACTCTTTTCCCCATTTGATATTTGTTCCTGCTTTGTTGAAGATTAACTGACCATACAATTGTGGGTTTATTTCTGGGTTTTCTATCCTGTTCTATTAATCTATGCATCTATTTTTGTGCCATTACCATACTTTTTTGATCACTTTAGCTTTGTAATATAACTCAAAGACTGGAGTTGTGATATCTCCAGCTTTGTTCTCCTTTTTCAAAATTGTTTTGACTATTCAGGGCTTTTTGTGGTTCCACATAAATTTTAGGATTTTTTGTTCTAGTTCTGTGAAAAATAGTGTTGGTATTTTGATAGGGATTGTATTAAATGTGTGGATTGGTTTGAGTGGTATAGACATTTTAACAATATTTGTTCTTCCAGTCCATGAGCATGGAATGTCTTTCCATTCCTTTGTGTCACCTTAAATTTCTTTGTGTCACCTTCAATTTCTTTTATCAGTGTTTTATAGTTTTCAGAATATAGGTCTTTCACCTCTTTGGTTAGGTTTATTCCTAGGCATCTTATTATTTTGGTACAATTATAAATGGGATTGCTTTCTTTTTTTTTTAAGGTTTTATTTATTTGACAGAGATCACAAGTAGTTAGAGAGGCAGGCAGAGAGAGAGGGAGAGGGAAGCAGGCTCCCCGCTGAGCTGAGAGCCTGATGTAGGACTCGATCCCAGGACCCTGAAATCATGACCTGAGCCGAAGGCAGCGGCTTAACCCACTGAGCCACCCAGGCGCTCCAATGGGATTGCTTTCTTAAGTTCACTTTTTGCTGCTTCGTTATTACTGTGTAGAAATGCAACAGACTTCTGTGCATTGATTTTGTATCCCAGGTCTCATTCTTAAGTTACTCCGTGGCCTTATAGGATTCCAGACACTAGAAAGGTAGCTCTGCTGTCATCAAAGCATTATTAATATTATTATTAGTTGAATAATAATTATAGCTATTTTTTAAAAACTTTTGCCAGGCAGGGTTAGTACTGGGCACTTTGCATTAAGCAAAGCCTTATGAGTGACACTTTCAGGGAAATATGCTTTCCATTTTATACATGAAAACCAAAGGCTCAGAGAGGTTAAGTGACATTGTTAGGAGGTGACCTTGGGCACCATGGTATAATAGAAGCATGAATTGAAGCCAGACAGATTTAGGTTCAAACCCTGGGCTTTATCCCCACTAGCTGTGTACCTTGGGCAAGTAGTTTAACCTGTTTGACCCTGTTTTCTCCTCTTACCATATTTCAAGCTTCTTAACATTAGTGAAGCCTTCCATGATGTCCCCCTGTAGTACCTTGTATGTGACTATGTCATTTAGCGGGCATCCCCACCAGAGTGTAAACTCTTGAAGGACAGGTCATGTTTTGTTCTCCATTGAATTTCTAAGAGTTGTACATATCAGGTGCTTTAAATGGCATGTGAATGAACAATGTGGGTCTTATGGTAATACCAAATAGGTTGATATGAAGGATAAATAACATATTGGAGCAGTAGGAAGTTTTAAGTTTCCAGTTGGACAGACTAAGATTCAAATCTCATCTCTGCTTCTTAGAAACTTAAGCAAGTTACACTACATCTCAGAGACTCCGATAAAACCTAGGATAATATTATCTACTATTCACAGTTGTAGTAAAAACAAATAAATCTCTCTGTCTCTGCCTCTCTAGATAGAGATACACACAAACACATATACACCCACATCACCGGTTAAGTAGGAATTACTAATCAATGTTAGCTTATATTATTAGTGCATATGAATGTAGTTTGTATAGAGTGTTACACAAATACTCATTTAACAAACATTTACTGAGCATCTACAATGCACCAGGTTTTGAGATGTGAGAGTGAACAAGACAAATGAGGACCATACTCTCCTAGAATTTATACTCTGGGACTGGATGTGGGGGGATGTGTGGGGGCACAGAGAATAATAATTCAGGTCTCAAGAGTGAGCCATCATTACCACCTCATTCACAACATTGACAGTTGGTCAACACTGAATACTTTTCATGCTGAGCTTTTATGGTCTTGGCTACCGGGTGAAGGATTTAAGTCCACCGTGTTAAAGCCTACTCTTCTAGCTCCTTGAGGGCAAGCACCAGGCATACTCCTTTTATATGCCATAATGCCTGGCAGGGTGCCTGGGCCTGAATAAATGTTTGGAAGATCTTTGAACAGCTATTTCCCTTCTTGAGGTTCGGCAACATGATGTAGCTCCACAATTCCAGGTGTGAACACAAAAACATTTTTCTTAAAGCGAGGGTAAGGTCATAGCTTATAATTAATTTTGGCCGAATCATAATCATCGTCATAACTCTTTATTGTGAACTCACTAAGGTCCAGGCACTGGCTGGGCAATTTGCACATGCTATCCTGATGACTCTACCACCACTCTCAGACAGGTACTATTTCTCCTTAAATTTACCCATAGGGAAATTGAAGCTCTCATTGTGCCTGTGTAACTTGACACACAGGCAGGAAGTGACTATAGGCAGCAGGATAGCATAATAGGTGCTCAGCAGATGGTAGCAAGTGTGGTGAAAAGTGAATCTGGCTCTATTTGAGAGACTGTCTAAGACAGAGCTAAGAATCCCAAGGGCTTACCCAGTTCCAGCAGGCGAGTCAAAGATCTTATATTTCTATGCTATCTTTTCAAGGGATATAGTTTATTCTGTATTCTGTGAAAAACATAACGTTTTGGGCCCAATTAAGAACAAAACCCTGTATAAATAGAACATAGGTAAGTGCTTAGTTTGCTCCAAAAACCAAAACCTATTTCATTTTCACTGAGGGCATTATAACAAGCAACTTGGTAGTATTAAAGAATCAGAACTAGAGATGTCACAGGACTAGGAAGAGAGACAAAACAACCATTTGTAAAATTAAAAAATGCTTCTATTCATTATTATCTGGAAAAAATCCAACTATTGAATCTCCTAAAAATAACAAAACAGTAATATTTCAAAATTTGGGCAGAATAACAGAACAATAATTAGAATAAATAGCACTGAGCATTTGTAAGGCAAAATAGCTTCATTAATATATTTCTATAATGGATGGAAAGAATTGTGAGATAGCGTGTGCTGCAATTTGATTATGTAATATAATGCAAATGGATTTTATTTTTAAACATTATGACAACTCTGGACTAGCATAGTAGTCAGGGTGCTCCAAAGAAACAGAACTAGTGGGATGTACACACACACACACACACACACACAGATTTATTTTAAGAAATTGGCTCATGTGATTGTGGGGGCTGGCAAATTTGAAATTTGTAGGGCTGGCCAGCAGTCTGGAAATTCTGGCGGGTGTTAAGGCTAGTCAGGAATCCAAAGGCGATCTGGAGGCACAATTCCTCTCTCCTCGGAGGACTTGAGGTCTTTCATGGATTAGATGAGGCCCAGCCACATTATGGAGGACAATCTGCTTCAATTCAAAGTCTACCAGGTTCAACGTTAATGATATCTTTTCAAACATGCCTTCACAGCAATGTCTAGACTGGTGTTTGATTAAGCAATTGGGCACTGTAGTCTAGCCAACGGTAACCCTCAGAGGCAGTGTATTCAAGCAGGCTGGGAGGAGTACACCTGGACAAAATGGGCCGAAATAATAGAAAGAGACCGTTTGTAGCACAAGGAGATTAAGTGAAGGATAGCAAGGGGTCTAGGTGTTAACAGTTGCTTTAAAATTTGTTGGTTTAAAGTGTCATGGTATTTAAGTTATTTAACTAAGAACTAATTGATAAGTGGCAAATTTCCCTTGATTTCAGAGATATTATTAAAATAAGGCATTCAAGGCCCTCTGTGATTGACAAATCAAAGGCTTCTATAATGCTGACGACAGGGAGAATGCTTCCAGGAGGGGGCTAGAGTAAAAATAATCCTAGCTCCCTGCTCTTGCCACAGCTGGGTACTTCAGGGGGAAGCCAGCTTTCTGGGAGACTGAGCTGCTGTGGAGCCCTATTTCGAGTTGTCAAGGCGAAGGTTTAGCATCTTCTTTCAACATCCTGGTACTCCAAAGAAGAAACTGAGATGATTCACTAAAGGATTAGAGAGCAAGTAATTCAAAACAGAACACCAAGCTGAGGTATAAAAAAGGAATATTTATCTTTGAAAAATACAACTTTGAACACTACCGACATCTCATTTACAAAGTATTTTCCTGAAATACTCTTCATTGGCTTTGCTTACTTAGTACATTCTTTTATTCTGAATCAAGACTCAAGGGAGGGCATGCTTGTGTTACTTTAAGCACCAGCAACACCACAGAAGAAAAGATAATCTGTGCCTCAGGATATTAGCCCCAAATCCTCATCCTTTCTCTTTTGTTTCCATCAAGGAGGATTTCCTGACTGGTCCACATACAGTTCGCCATTGCAGTCTGCTGGCGGGCACCGTAGAACTGGAGGTGCCCCCGGCCATTGGTGCTCCAGGAGGAGCTGAGCTCTTTGCAGGAAGCCTCACGTACCCAGGCTCATTCATTACCAAGAACTTTCTACTAATACTCCTATCAACTGTTTGCAAACATTCAGCTTGAAGTGAACATAGTATTTACAGCGGTACACGGTTTGCACTTCAACACGCTGATGGCAGAAGAAAAGGGACCAACAGACTTTGTAAGAAGGCCAGAGGGAAGGCATTAAAACGAATCCCTTCTGCTAACTTGTGTACGTGCATGTGCACAAGCACACAGGTGTGTTTTCATTCACTGAAACTAAACATGCCCTCCTTTAAAAGCAGACTATTTACAAGGTGATTCTGAATAGCACAAACACAAGCCAGTCACACTGGACACTTGCTTTCTGTGTATACATCTAGATGTTTTTAATCTGATATATTAGGGAAAATAACTTTGGAACATTTGTCAACTTTTGGTTCACAGTAATTTTGCAAAAAGCCACAAACCATTCTTTCTCTTTTAAAAGAGGAGCCTGATCAGGCACCTTCTAGAAGATGCTGTGTTATTCACTTACTGGCTTACTGGGTATCGGAAAGACCATGTCATTTACGGAGTACCCAGTGCTCCTCTCATTCCTCTTACCAGTAGCAACATTAATGCGAAGAGAAGTTTAAAACACAAACAAATCACATACAAATAATCAAAACATTTCAATTAACAGTGTTTAAAAAAATACCAAACTCTAGGACAGTAGTACAGACACTGAAAATACCCCAAATACTCTTTAGCCTCAGGCCTTTTTCAATATCACTAATAAAAGACACAAGCCACTGACAGAAGGGGAGCAAGTTACAGCGCTTGAGGGTTTGAGTCCATGTCTTTTTAGGGCCTGTAGCTCGAGGTGCTGCTCTAGGATCCTTATTTTAACTCATAAGATATTCTGGGAATGACCCAGCAAATTTAAAGCACTTTCACTTGAAAACCATTGAGAATACAAATTACTTCCTTGGCGTGTCTATGGCACATTTCTCTGCAGGAGCCCAGGCTGTGAGGCCGCAGCATTCAGGTCAGTTTCAGGCCCTCGAAGCCACAGAACTTCCACCTCTTCTCCAGACTGGCTCCGACCCCGGTCATTTCCTGCCTGAAGGTGTGCTGCAGCCTGCTCATGAGACATTCCACATCGCTGGTGCAGATCTATGGGCCAGACAGAGAAGCTTCACTGAGAAGCAATTCTACTAGCCTGTGGACAGGGCCCCCTGAGCTTCCCTTGCACGGATTTTGTAACTCCGTATGTAGGTAACAATTTACATACAACAAATTCACCTACTCTATGTGTAGAGTGTAATGAATTTTAGAACATTTATACAATTGGGCAACTCCCACCACAATTTAGTTTTAGAACATTCCATCACCCACAGAAGCTTCCTTCATGCCCCTTTGTAGTCAATTATCCCTCCCAATCCCTGACTCAGATTTTTTCGTTGTGGTTTTGAATTTTCTAGAAATTTTATATATGTGCAATCATACAATATATAATCTTTTGTGACTAGTTCCTTTCACTTCGCATCACGTTTTGGGGATTGATCACCACCGAGCTTTCTAATGAAAAGAGCTAGTGTCAGCTGTGTGGACAGGCTTGGGTTTGCAGCCAGCTGAATGACAGCTGCTCGGTGCCGCTGCTGCTGCGTGGAGGCCTACTGAGGCTGCAAAGCCTTTTGGGAGGGGAGGGAGGCAGGACAGAATTCTTCACACAAGCATTGCTTTACAAAGGAAAAATGACAGAAATAAGGAATGCCCTGTATTTCTACTTCTGTGTACCGTCTCCTTCTCCCCACTTCTCTCTCTCACACACACACACATAAAATCAAAAATCTGTGGGCCCCTTTAGGACTTGTTTCAGGTCACCACCTGACATGAGTAGCATCCTTCCCAACTGTGAACCTGGGTACTAGGGCTCTACTGAAGAGCACTAGGGGATCCTGGGAGAAACCCTCAGTTGCCGCCACATTGAATGTTCCTGAAATTGGACGGAGGGATTCCCTCACCAAACAATTCTGTTGGCATCACTGCAGGCTCTTCGGGAGGCCCTGTCACTACTCTGGCAGGAAGCTGCTCAGGAGAAAATGGGCCGAGAGTAGGAGTGAGGTCGTGCCTAGTGCTAGCAGTGGACGGTAGCCGGTTAAGTGAAAGATGCACATGTAGGGTATCATATAGAGTTGAGTCTCCATTCCAAAAACTATAAATATACAATGTTTCTGGATGTATTCGTACAATATGGGTGCAGCATACATACGGAAAATGGTCTGAAAGAAGATATGCCAGACTGTTAACGGTGGTGATCCTGGAAGGGTGGGGCTGGGCCACTTTCCCTTTCCCTTCATTGTCTTTCTGTTGCTTACATTTTTAACATAAAATGTAGCATTATTTTTTTACAACTTAAAAAAAAGGGCCAGATCATTTTTACTGATATATAGTTCAATTTCACACCACTGCAACTCACCACTTGGTCCTAGTGCTCACATTCAATCTCTCCCTTTGCTGTCAAATGGGCTTTTTAATTGCAGAATGGTATCACTTCCCAGAGCTAAATGAAAGGGGTGCGCTGGCTCAAACTAAAACCAATGCCACAAGAAGGATGCGTCACCACAGCTGGATGGGCAAGTGCCTCTGTTAAGAGGACATATGCTTAAATGGCTTAACATTTTGGACATCTAGCTATCGGGAATCTGCATTTCAGTGGCCACGTCTCAAGAGCCCCAGGTCCTGTGAAATAGTGAATATAATCCATGAGTGCATTTAACTGAATGCAGCTTCTGAAAAAAAAATCTATCTTGGGTTTATTTATTCTGAGGAGTCAAGAGTCCCCTCCTGCTTCTGTGAGGCATCTTTTAACTTTCTAGGGAACTAATATTTACTCTTGTCCCTGACGCTTTGTGTCCCCCATAGAACATTATCCCAGGAAGGAAGTGACCCATGAGATCGGCTGGGAGCAGAACTTGAGTCCATGCCACAGACTTACTGTTTCCTCTGTTTTGTTTTGGCCTCTGCCTTGATCATTTCAACATTAGGTAATGGCAGTGGTGACAGTCTTGGCTGGAGTAAGGCTTCTAGTTCTGAATATTAGCATTTGCTAATGGCTAAAGGTCAGTACGAAAGTATGACTGGTGAGAGAGAGTGGGTTATTTGTAGCTTATACAGAAATTAAAAGAAAGGAGGAAAATTCTTCTAAGACGTATCTTGGAAGGAGAGTAGACAAGTCATTCAGGTTTGCCCATGACTTCCTGGTTCTGGCATTGGAAGTCACGAGTCCTAGAAAACCCCTCAGTCCCGGGCAAACGGAAGCAGCTGGTCACCCTGCCTGTAAGAGAGAAGCGCTGCACTGCACTGCAATGAGAACAGGTGAGGGAAATTTCCTTACAGTGATTAGTAGCGACTTACTTATGCTTGAAGAAAGTACCCTCCATCCCCTTGCATACCCATTTCAGGACCCCACATACCTTACTATCTAGACGGTGCAAGTAGGAACAGATGTATTCAATGCTTGCTCCGAATGGGTGGACATGAAGAAATGTGGAAATAATCCCTATAGTGACAATACCATGGAGGTTACACTTGAGCATTATATTTGAAATGAGAGCTAACTCACATGTACCACATACTACATACTGGGCACTATTCTAAGTTTATATACATTTTATTCATTTAATCTGTACAACAACCCAGTGCATATACTGCCTCTCACAACACTGTATCACCTGTGGAAAAGCTGGCATTGGAAGAGTCACTTCCATCATTCATGATGGCTAAAGACCATTGGAGTTCTACATTTCACAATGAATTTGGAATTTTATAATGAATTTACAGTGTGCTGGCCTTTTGCAGTTATTCTGCACAGTCTTTAAATTGGACTTGAGCTTCTTATGCATTAATAACGTCTTGCTGTTGTGGTAAATGTACAAATCAGGTACTTTGCCTGATTCACTTCATGCCTCTCACAAGAAAATCTGCTGATTATATTTCGTTTTATCCTGTGAGTAGCTCCATAAAGAAAAGCCAAACATTTCATTCACTCAAGTGGTCACTAGCATTTGTTTGTGCTTAGAGCTCTAAATTTCAAGTAACACATTTTTTAAAATAGAAGTTTAGAGCCTTCAGGAATGTACATAATTTTCACTCAGTGTAACTATGGGGTGATTGGCAGCTATACACACTGCCTTGATTGTTCTGGACATCAGGTTAATTGTTCTAATACTTTTTCTCTGGCAACAGGCAGAACATAAATTGTTCAAAGGCCTACTATTTCTTTCTTCGGATTTTTTGAATTCCTCTCTTTTCATAAGATCTTAAGTACATCAAATAGTCCCAGAATTGAATTTGCTGAGAACTGCCAAGAAATAAAAGCTAAATTTGATTTGGTTTATAGACTATAACTTGTCTATTCCTTCAAGTGACTGATAAAGAATATCACCAGTCTGAGTTGTAGCTTGAAGTTCAAATCAGTTCTTTGTGAAAATCCTCCAAAAATCACAGGGCAAGGAGGAGGGCTGGGGGATCCAGGAGGAGCTGATGGTAGAGTTCAAAATCTGTTCGAAATGGGTGCTATTACTTATAACACTATGTGATTCTTAAATGACGAAGTAAATTGAATTGCTATACACTGACTGAAGCCGAGAAAGTTAAATTCTAAAAAAGACGTTCATGTCCAAAGGAATTCTAGGTGCTACAGCCAAGACAGGCTGTCTGTCAAATAATGAGAAATAACTCCAGAGGCTTCAAAACACTAAGCAGTTTCTGTGGGTTCACACTCAAAGAACCAATTTTAAAAAATAGATTTTCCTTTCTGTCAGCCCAAGACTATATTCTTTAAAAAACAAAACAAGAAAAAAAAACCAAAAAGAAAAACAAAACAAGAAACACTTATCTTAAGAATCTTTGTTTCTAGAACTATCCATTCACAGAGGCTTCCCTCTACTCTCTCTCTGTCAGCTCTCCCCGTTGCCATGCCAAATTGTTAAAGAACTTTGAGTTGTAAAATGGAAATAAGTTGTCACTTTTCTTGAAGACTCAATGGCAGATCCCCTTGTGCATCTTTATTAACATATCAAAGTGCTAAATCTGACTACAATATCCATTACCAAAGAAGGCAGATAAATCTTCAAACTATGCAGAAGCCAGTGAGTGTGAAGAACTTCTGAGATTGGGGTGGGGCCGCTGTGGGGTTCAGCTTCCTAGAAAGCAGCTGGGATTATCTGTTGAGGCCCAGTATCAGCCCCTTGGAAATGACTGAATATTTTAGGACTTCAAGCTGTCACTATTCTCCAAAATGGAATATCAAGTCAACGAGAATTTGTGCAGAATACTGGTAAGTGCAAAATGGCTCTGATTTTACTGAGGACTTCCTGTGGGCTGCACACTGTGCTAAGGGATTCAGATGAATTATCTTATTTAATACTCGCAGCTGCCCTTTGAGACAGGTAATATGATTCTGCCCATTGTGCTTCCTTCCTGAAGCTCAGAAAGGAAATGGTAGGGTCAAATGGGAAACCAGATCTGTTGACTCCTCAACCATGTGCTCTATCTTGCCTCTGCGGATGATTTTTATATAATGAGAACAATTCTAGCATTTATCTCGTCCAAGCCCTCCAGTGTCCAACACTCAACAGACAACCTCTTGAGTCATCTGCCAGGAACCTGGAAGAAAAATTTCTAAGAGGCATATACTTCCTCCAGAGGTTCATCTGGGAAAGTTCTCTGCCAAACAGTGTGCGCACCATAACCTTGAGTGGGAGTGAGAGGGCTTCGCTATCCTCACATAGAGATTTAAAAAATGTACAATGTGTTTCTCCAGCAGTCCCTTTCTTGTGCTTACACCCACACATTTGATGTGGCAGGAACCACAGGAGCTTGAGGAGGACTGGGAGCTGCTGTTACCATTTCTATGAAGTCTATACTTATTCTTATCCTGTCGTCTTCAGGACTCCGGGTCCGTGCATTGTCATGCTTCGTAAGTGCCTGGTGGGTATATTCATCTTAGGTGAAACCCTTTCCCCCTCCACCGTAGTTAATACGTTGTACGTGTGTTCCTTACCCACGAGCAGGGCTTCACGTTCAGATTTGATAGGGCTGCTGTTCAGGGTCTTCTCAAGAGGGTAGTCACTGTCCTGGCTTGATGTACACAGTCTAGTAGCACAGCTTTCCTGTGGGAATAATATGCTTCCTGAGTCAGTTCACCTTACTCGGTAACAGATTTGGATTTGATTATACAACAGGGAACTTTTAAATGTAGTACCCCAAAAGCGATACTGTACAATTTTGAAGACTGAATGGGAGAGAAAATAACATTAATTTATGCAAAAAGCACCACAGATCATCCAAAACTTCTTTACATGACTCCAAAACACAGAAAAATTTAGACATTCATCTTGGCCACTTTTTTTTTCCCCGCCTTCATCATTCTTGACTCTGTACAGGTAATCTGGGGAACCAGACCCAACATTTACTGCCTACTAAGTGCCAGGCACTGTTAGGTATGTGTTATCTCCATTCTACAAATGAGGAAACCGAGGCTTAAGTAAATTAGGTAAATTGCCTTAGATCACATTTCTAGGACGTGGTAGAGCCTAGATTTCACGCCGGGCCAGCCACTGCCAAAACCATTGTTCTTTTCCATTTTAGGTCCACACTCTGCTAAAGGCAGGTCCCATATCTGAGTGGGGAATCTACAGTGTAGCTAATCTACTCCCAAATAATCAACTGTTGGCTTTTGAACTAAAAATTAGAGCTTCCATTTATTGACTATCAACTCTCTCTTCTCCCTGATAAAGACATTATCAGTTAGGATATTCCTGACTTCATATGAAGAAATGACCATGACCAAAATATCATTACTCAGTGGCTTTCTTTGTTGTTGAAAGTTCTTTCTGAGCATAGCATGTATGGGTCGTAAAAGATACTCAGGTGAAATTAATGACCATTAATGACCAGCAATCAAACTGAAAAATACGTCCAGACCTTTCATGGATCTTTCTTTCTCTCTTTTGGCACTGAGAACATCTTTTCTGTATTATACATGTGAAGAAAGAGCCTTGAGAAGAAGGAATAAAAGAAATCACTGCTTCCAGTCTTACTGCTATTAGAAAAGAAAGTGTTGGGGAAATGCTCCTAGCGGGGGCAGATCATGGCTGACTCAAATGCTTTGTCACTTTTTCCCTTCCACAAGCCCTCAGCACAGACAGGTGTCCTTCTGTTTTCTTTAAAGATGCCTTCAAAGCGTCCAGGATGTTGCCCATGAATGAAATGAATGGTCTATGCTACAAGGCATGTTGTTTTGTGGATTTACAGGCTTCCTGGCTGTAGTCAGAAGGGAAGGCTTTCTTGATGACCTACTCAATCTTTGGCCCTTAGAATCCAATCCAGGCAGTAACCATCATGCCAAGTTTGATTTAAAAGACTGGCTCACTTCTAAGCCACGGGTTGTACGTCTCCTTCTAACCCCCTTAAAACATTAAATGATCCAGTAAGCCACTTCTTAAGCGTGAGAGTTTAACAGATTGGGGTTGATTTAAGATGTAAACACATCCTAAGAAGTTTTAGCCATCCTGAATAGAAATGTAGCCTTACTGAAACCTGACTTCAATTTTATTATAGCTGGCATTTAAAAAATTGGAAGGCATATTGAAGAGATGTTTATCAGCTTGAATTTTACTGGCAGATTCAAAGAGCTAGCTCTTTTTGCAGTAAGACAGACAGAAGTCACCTTGTTATGTTGCAAAACACTGACAATAACTCACACTATGGTTTACTGTCAAGAAACCCAAACAAAAACAAAAGAGATCCCTTCTCACCAAAACTTATTGCCTTCCTTTCAACCTGGAATTATTTTTGCAGTCTAACGTAATGGTACTTTGCTTCCTAACCTAATTGTGTCAGGTTGAAATATTTGGTCACAAATCAGCTTCCCAGAGAAGATCAGTTTATAATGCACTGCCACGACTTTTTCTGAGAGAAGCTTTGCTTACAGTACCAGGAAAAAAACATCCTGACTCATATTTTCCCTATTATCAATCGGCTCTCCTTCCTTATCCTCTTTAGCTGCTGTTTCGGGGTATATTCAGGTTCAGGATGAAAAACAGACTAAGGCGTAATACATTAAGGTTCTTCTGTGCCATTTGACCTCTTGCTTCTTCAAATGAAATACTTTATAAAGCAGAAAGTGGTTTACACTAAAGCGCCAAAAAGGCTCTTAAATTAATTTGTGATGTCAATCCTAGAGAATGATCCTAAGCGTAATGTTATTAGCATAACCTCATGCCTATCAATAGTCTTCTGGTTATGCATTCCATTTTACACAAGAAGCCAAACAGCTATGTAGCAGCTCCAAGACATTTTAGCAGCTCTGAAAGTATAGGGAAATTCCTGCCACACAGAGCAGCTTTGGCACTTTTCAATTAAATGCTTGATAAATGAATTTCTCTGGGATTGCACTCGTTTCTTTAATAGCACCCACAAAACTGGAAAGTGAGCTGGTTTTATGAAGTGGAAGAATTAAAAGCATATTGCAAATGGCCTCCAGAAGAAAACACTTTCAATCATTTGTTTCAACTACACTCAGGCTGCCAGTTCTCGATGGCACTCTGGGGGAAGTCACTATGCTGGCAAACACACCCAGGGCCTATATGCACTGCATCTTTTTGAGCTGAGCGCGAGAGATAAAGAGCACACATTCTTATGAAACTGTAGCATTGTTGATTTCTCTTGGTTGATTGCTCTTGGTCTGAGCTCCTAATCTCTTCCTTCTGAGACATTAAAATCAGGCAGTTACAGTCAATGGGTCTTCCTTTTCAGAGGATTGCTTCAGTTGAATGTTCAGGCATACAAATGATTAGGGAGGTCGGGTGGGAAGACACCATCAGTAGACTTTACACACCTCAAGCAGACTGGGCACCTGATTCCTGCCTGTGACACAGTAACTTATCCAGATGTTAGGAGGCTCCCTAAGAGGCCCTCACTGGCAGCTTTTATTGCTGCAAAGTCCCATCTTGCCCTTCTAGGCTGCAATCATCAAGCATTAGAATATTCTGTCTTTTTATTTACTTTCCACACATTTTCTCCCCTTTGGGTTTTGGCTATTTCACCTGCAGCTGCTCATTATTACACGAGATGGAGTGT
Source organism: Enhydra lutris kenyoni (assembly GCF_002288905.1). Taxonomy (NCBI): domain Eukaryota; kingdom Metazoa; phylum Chordata; class Mammalia; order Carnivora; family Mustelidae; genus Enhydra; species Enhydra lutris. The sequence goes on from NW_019154137.1 coordinate 13,229,845, forward strand.
CTGCAAAGAAATGCCCATGTTCTAGTTGTACTTGGGTATCTTCCTTTAATGAAACGCTTCATTAAAGGTACTCTGTGTCACCCACATTTTTTTTTTCACCTGCGCTTTCTATGTTGCTATTTGCTTGGCAAGATGAAGCAAGAATGAAGTATACACGCTGGTCTTCTCCAAGAGGGAAAGACTGAGGAATTTTAGGGATGGACTAACTTTGTATTCATTGAAAAGTACACTCATCAGAATCCTTAGATATGCCAAGGGCTCGCATCTAAAGGCAGAGCCCTTGATTCAAGAATTACCCCAGAGAGAGGGCTTTTAATCCCTACTCAACCAAGCATTCTAGGGTGGTTCCTACTCTAGGAACTTGCAGGGCATTTTCACTGCCACTGCAAAAGGTGGGGGGAAGGGCAAGGGCAAGGGTTCACAGGTGCTGATGTACCTTTTCTTTAAGATTTTCCAACATTTTTTCCACCTGCAATTTGTCATCCTTGACTTTTTCAAGTTCAGCTTCTTTCCTTTTGAATTCCTCTTGGACTTTGAGTAGATGCTACAAGACAGACCAAAGACAATCAAGTCTTGAGGAGCCACACTTCATTTCAAAACCCTGGCTGAAGTTAGATAGTAGGCTGGCCTGCCTCACTTTCTTCCAGCCCACACAATCCTCTCTCCATGCAGAGATACCAAAGGGAGAATCAAGGTACTTTTCACTTCAAGTTATTTTATCTAGCTCTTAGAAACTTCTTTTGGATTTACTCATATTTTAGAAAGCATCTGAGAAACTAAATGATCTAATCGCTTAACTTTTCTATTTCAGCCAGGGGTAAGGATAGGGTATAGTGTTAATCTCATGTGGACAACATCTTGGCTGCTGCGTAGAACTTAATGTTGTAAAGCATTCTTTCAAATAGTCATTTTCCAAGCCAAGTTCAATTTCTGTGAGGGAAACATTTCACAAATGTTTGTTTCCACATCAGTAGGCAAGGAACTGGATTCATCATCATTACCGATTACAAAAATATTACTTATTTAGCATCTAACATGTGTCACACATGTGGATAAGGTTTCATATGTGTGATCTCATATAAACGTCAAGTAACCCTATTACACATAGTCCTGTTAGTGCTTTGCCTTAGGCCATTCAGATAGTAAGTGGCAGAGTTAGGACTGAAACCCAGGTTGGGTCAAGACTACAGTCCATGCTTTTAACCACTATGTTAGACTATACTTCTTTTTGGGATAAGATAGGAGAACCTTTATCTTGTTTACAAGGCTATTTTCCAATAAAAAGTAATCAAAATGAGCGAAATTAATTTGTCAGGATGTAGAGACCTAATTTTCTCAGAGGTCTCTGAAGTGATGAAATGAAAAAAAAAAAGTTCATCATCTTTAAATTGTATTTCAGTAGCAGAACTGTCCTTCTGTGGAATGGTTTCAAAATCAAGGTAAGAGAGAAAAACAACAAAAAATGTTTCCAAAGTTTTGCTTTTCAGAGGCTTGAAGAAAACCATTGGAAGAGCTAAAACTAACACACGGTACAATATATGTTGTCAAAATTCTTTGAAGTCTAGCTGAAGAGATGCATTTTTTTTTGGTGGAAAGATCTCAGATATAATTTACATGTTCTAATTAAATTCCATAGTGACAGTAAAAGGAAGGTAAGCATTACTTCACACATTTTACTAATAGGAAAGGTAAAATATTAATGTGATATTGCTTGTCACACAGGAAGACAGTGGTAGCAGAAGTAATAGGAACACAGGGCTCCTAGTGCCAGAAGAGACTCCTTGTTCACAATGTGTGATTTCCAGTCAGCAATAAGCTTTGCCCCAGATAATTCAAGGCATACAATTAAAAAATATTGCTCAATTTAAATTTTAAGGAAAATGGCTGGTCATCTGACAAGACAGAAGAGGATAGCACCCTTACTCAAAAATACTACTCCTTTATTATGATGGGAACAGATGGTAATATCTTTTAAACGGTAGGCTCACTGTGCTGATGCTTACATAAAACATCTAGACATTGAGCATCTATTACATACTGTTGTATTTGAATGCAATTACAGTTGGATGCATCTATTTACTTTACTTTTTATAGTTGGAATAATGTGCAGGTAAACTCATTCACAGAAATGACTGTGAAAACAAAACAAAATAAAAACCAATTGATATTATGTGCCGAAAGCACTGATAGTAAAAAAACAAGGTAAAATTCCTGCCATTTCTTCTAACAGGCTGCATGGTCCAGCACTGGATCAAGTAGATACTACTTTTTCTATCTAAGTAACTGAAGACCTTCATAAACACCTCGAGGCCCTGTACAGACTCCAAAGCACCTTCTGAAGCAGAAAGAAAAGATTAGATTATGTTTGGTGTAGTTTGAGTGTCAAGTATTTTTTACTGAATGTACATCCTTTGAAAATAGGTGATCTGGGACGCCTGGGTGGCTCAGTTGGTTAAGCGGCTGCCTTCGGCTCAGGTCATGATCCCAACATCCTGGGATCGAGTCCCACATCGGGCTCCTTGCTTAGCAGGGAGCCTGCTTCTCCCTCTGCCTCTGCCTGCCTGTGCTCGCTCTCTCGCTCTCTCTTTCTCTCTCTCTCTGACAAATAAATAAATAAATAAAAATCTTTAAAAAAAGAACATAGGTGATCCACGGGACACCTGGATGGCTCAGTTGGTTAAATGTCTGCTTTCAGCTCAGTGCACGATCCTAGGGTCCTGGGATTGAGTCCCACATCAGGCTCCCTGCTCAGCAGGGAGCCCACTTCTCCCTTTGCCTGCTACTCCCCCTGCTTGTGATCTCTCTCTGACAAATAAATAAATAAAATCTTAAAAAAAAAAGAAAAAGAAAATTGGTGATCCACTGCTACCTTTGAATTGGCCAGAATATTTCATTAACCGTAACACAGACCTTTCTTCGGCTATGCCAGAGAACAGAATATCAAGAAAAATAAGAGGCTTGCTATTCTCTTTGCTGGCAGGGGACATTTTTCCAGGTGAGGAGCTGATACTAGCCTTCCTAAAAGCTCAGAAAACCAAAGAGCCTTTACCTGTTGCATTCCTTGCAGGGCTTGCTGCAGGAGTTTCAGCTGCTGTTCCTTGTTTGGGTCATCTTCTCTGGGGGCTTTGCCTTGTTCTTGCTTGAGCAATTCTACCTCATTCCGATAGGCATCGAGCTGCCAACGGAGGCTGTCATTTTCTTCCTTCAGAGTTTCTGCCTGTGATACTAAAGTTAAGCGGTCAATATGAAGTCAAACCTCCATCTATCCATACTCTTTGTGGTTCACCTTAGCCCCATGAAAACTTAGTAGTTTTTAATTGACATGTATAAAAAAATCTCTTGAGCAACTTTAGGTTTGAGGTGGCCATGGCAGCAAGAGGTGGACCCCAAAGCACACAGAACCATTTTTGTAAAGGAACATAGGATTCCAACACCCTGAAATCCTCATCATGCTTCATATTTGTCACCACAAATATAACTCAGATATTCCCAGCTAACATTGGTCACTTTTATTTGGAAGGCAGCAAATGATAAGTTCTGTAATGATAAAGTGTAGGGCTCTTTTTCTTGAACTGATGACTGTCCATGTGATAATCTTGCAAGGCAGTTTTTAAAAAAGTGTAATCTTTACTATCCTACAGAGGAAAGGTAAATGTAAAAATTAAGTCCACTAGACTCTGGTTTCTGGTCTAGTGTGTGAGGAGTTTAGAAGTCACCATTCCAACCTAACAAAGAATAAAATGCTGAATGAACTGAAAAATCAACAACTCATCTTAGAGCCACCAGAGAATTGAGGTCACACGGCAAACTGCTGCCCCCGAAACCAGAGCGACAGGAGAATCTAGACAATCATAACTTACCAGACCAGAAACCTATGGGTAGGAAGCTCCACAGGAACTGGTGGCAAGTAAAAAAACCTAAATTGTAATTGGCTAATTGCTGGAGGCTCAGTGTGGGCAAGTTCGAGATTTAAAAATTCCAGAGGGACTCAGTCATAGTAAGTTCGCTATCTTTTCGTGAATTTTATCTCTTGGAGCATAACCAAGTCCTTACAACGAATATTAGAGAAAAATCCCCCTTGTGCTTCCATCAGGAGGTAGGGAAAAGAAACCATTTTGAAATACACTGGAGCATTCTGTTCTTCTTAACAAGGCCTGCCTTCATAAGAAACTATTTTACTGGAGCCTAACCTGCTAGGGTATTACCGAAGCCTAACTGACCTGCAGAAGGGAAATACCCTCCAGCCATCCTGCCCCAAGTAAGGGGGGAGACAAAAAACTGAGAAGCACTTATGAAATTCACAGTCCAGAGGCATATGCTCACTAAAAGATAGAGACCTGATCACAGGACTAAATAAAGCTTTCCCATACTTAACTACCACACCACTAAAGTCTTATTTACTGGAGATCTTTTTATCCAGTACATCACGTCCAGATTTCAACAAAAGATTACAAGGCATACTAAAAGGTAAAAAACAAACAAAAACAAAAACAAAAACCAACCAACCAACCAAAGAAACACAGTTTGAAGAGACTGAATGGGGATCAGAATACAAGTCAGATACAGCATGAATGTTGGAATTATCAGACCAGGAATATAAAACAGCTATGATTAGTATGCTAAGAGCTTTAATGGGAAAAGTAGATACCATGAAAGAACAGATGGATAATGTAAACAGAGAGATGGAAATTCTAAGGAAAAATCAAATAGACATGCTAGAGATTAAAAAAATAATAATACTGTAACAGAAATGAAAAAATGCCTTAGATGTGCTTATTAAAAGACTGGACATGGCTGAGAGAAGAATCTCTGAGCTCCAGGGTATGACAATAGAAACTGCCTAACCTGAAAAGCAAAGAGAAAAAAAGCATTAAAAAAAACCCCAAGCAGAATATCCAAGAACTATGGCACAACCACGAAAGATACATGTCGTAAGAATATTAGAAGGGAAATAAAGAAAGGAATGGAAGCAACAGGTGAAGCAATAATTGCTGAATTTTTCCCGCCAAGTTATTACCATACACCAAACCACAGATCCAGGAAGTTCAGAGAACATCAAGCAGGATAAATGCCCAAAAATTAGACCTGAAAAGACACCCCATCAAAGATATATCCACAGCATCTAAGCATCATCATATGTCATATGTCATACATCATTAGGGAATTACAAATTAAAAGAACAAAAAGATACCACTACACACCTATTAGAACGGCCAAAACCCAAAATAATGATAACACCAAGGGCTGATGAGGATGTGCAGCAAACAGACACTCTCCTTCATTGCTGGTGGGAATGCAAAAATTCTACTGGCACTTTCTTATAAAACTAAACATACTCTTACCATGTAATCCAGCAATCGTGCTCCCTCATATTTACCCAAGTGAACTGAAAACTTATGTCCCCACAAAAATATGCACATGGATTTTATAGCAGATTTCTTCTGGCAATTTTAAAATCTCCCCAAATTGGAAACAACTGTGATGTTCTTTAGTAGATTAATGGGTAAACAAACTGGTATATCCAGAAATGGAATATTATTCAGTGCTAAAAAGAAATTAGTGATTAAGTCATGGAAAGACTTGGAAGAAATGTAAATGCATATTACTAAGTGAAAGAAGCCAATTGAAAATGCTACATAACTGTATGACTCCAACTATATGGCATTCTGGAAAAGGCAAAAACAATGGAGTCAGTAAAAAGATTAAAAAAAAATCCCTAACCTTGTTGCCAGGGGTTAGGGGGAGGGAAGAATGAACAGGCAGAGCACAGAGGATTTTTAGGGCAGTGGAACTATTCTGTATGATGCTGTAATGGTAGATACATACATTTTAAACATTTAAACCCATAGAATGTACAACACCAAGAGTGAACTCTAATGCAAACTATGAACTTTGGGTGATAATGATGTATTCGCTGACTGTAACCAATGTACCCTTGTGGTGCAGGATGTCAGTAGTGGCGGGGGGGACTATGTATGTGTGTGGGGGAGACAGGTATTTGGAAGCTCTTTACTTCTTGTTTAATATTGTTGTAAATCTAAGACTACTCTAAAACATTAATTTATTAATTAAAAAACCCCTAAGACACAAGAGGAAAACTTGGTTAGCTTTATTTATGGTTAGGGCTCATTTTTCAAGGCCAAAAATCTGAAAACCTATTACAAAATGTTTAATCAGAGGATTTTCATTCATTCAACAAACACCAAGGACCTTCCCTGTACCAGGCTTATGATAATGGTAAAAAATGAGATTCCACTAATCTCTATGGCTCACAGTCTAAATTAATGGAAACATTTGTAGTTTATTCCTTTTTTGATTCCTAACACAGCAAAAAGCCAAAAAGAGATGTTATCAAAATGAATCAAAATTACAAACCTGTATATTAAATGTAAAGAATGTTAAAAGACAACTTGTCAAAGGTGTGAATTTTTTCAGTTACTTATGAGGGAGGGACTTTGGGTAGAAGAAAGTAAAAGAAAGTAATGGAAATCAAATCTTCAAGATTATTAGCTATAAGTGGTGGAATAAGAGTTCTCTAAAAGGATTTCAAAGAAAAGATTCATTCTCTACAATAAATGGAAGGAAGTTGTGCTTTACAAAGATGAAATATATAGAATAAAACCATATTCTGGGGGAGAAAACACCCCATATTCTTAAAAGAAAGCTCCTTCAGGGGTGGGGTGGGGTTTAATTCTGTGCTTTCAACCTGAGGGTTTTCCTGAAACAATCAGGTACCGATGTAGGCTGATGTAATCAGACTGTCTATCCAAATAAGAGAGTGGCAATCCTTCCTGTTTACGTGTTTTCTTGTTTTTTTGTGAATGGCTATGCAATTATCCTGGTATGGCAGTTTGAACCTTGTGTTTTAGTTTTTAAAAGAAATTATGAAAAAATTTGGCATGACACATTCATTTTATGTTTGATTTTATTATGGATCTTAATTTTTGCTGTAATCATACAGCTTTTGGTCTCTGAAGAGAAAACTGTTACACGAGGGGTTGAAGTGCCAGCACTGTAAATACTGTCTATCCTTGCCATCTCTCCCAACAGCTGGGATACCTGTTGTTGGGCAGGCAGCATTCCTCACAATCCCAGCACTAAAAGAAGATGCTAAAAGTGAAGATGACCATATATAGGAAAGTGTATGGCAGAAGGGACACAAGCTATCTGCCAATGGGAAGAAATACTTGATTTGTTTGTTGGATCAGTACCAAGGATAGCATCTCAAACTGGACTGGAATTCCACTGAATAACACAGAGGTTCCTCTGTAAATCAAGTGACTGCTACAGATAGACAGTTATTCATTTTGCTTTGGTTTGCATGTTTGTCCTCTGGCAAGGCATATGGCATATGGCTAATATCACTAAGTAGTGATATTTCTTCTTCCTCCTTTTGTCTCTTCTTGTACTGCAGGCTAGTGATTATGCTCATGTCTTATGAGTCTTGTGGAGAAATGTGGAAAAGGGTAGAGATCTAGGAGAATAGTTAGAGGCGCTGTCTCCAGTTTAAATGTGAAAATATTTTCTCTCTGAGCAAATGAGGAGGAGAGACTGCTTCTCTCCCAAGGGGAAAGGGCATGCTGACATGAGGAAATAGATTCCTGTATCCAAGTGCAAACAGATAATAATCTCCTCAGTTTGGACATGTCACTAAGTAAAAGAGAATGTGATCTCCTCTAATGCCACCAGGGCACCTTACTTAGGAAATGTATTTCCCACTCCCTGAAATGAGGGTTTTTGTCATTTTAATGAGGACACCAAGTTTTTACTTTCACAAACTTAATATTAATGGGCCCATTTCTGAAGTTGGAGTTCTTTGTACATTGCCAGAACATTGAAAAGTTCAATATTACCTTTTAATAATATGTTTGAGTAGGTGAATCCATTAGTCCTGATACCAAAGAGCATAGTACAGTGAATTTATTCGTATCTTGCCATCATTAGTTCTTGGCTGCTCCTTTTTGACTATTTCCTATGTGGGGAAAATGTTTCTTTTTATGGGGATGACTCCTCAGATCTGAAGGCTGCCAGTTCATCATGGCACTATGAAAGTATGAAGGTAGCTACAAGCTCCTCTTTTTAGAGGAGCCACTCAGAGCAAAATTCCAGATGTTTTTCTATGACAAAAGATCTAAAAGGATTTTGTACCATTAAAAAATTAATACCTAGGGCACCTGGGTGGCTCAGTGGGTTAAGCCTCTGCCTTCAGCTCAGGTCACGATCTCAGGGTCCTGGGATCGAGCTCTGCATCGGGCTCTCTGCTCAGCGGGGAGACTGCTCACCCACCCCCATCGCCTGCCTCTCTGCCTACTTGTGATTTCTGTCAAATAAATAAATAAAATACTAAAAAAAATTAATGCCTAAGTTTCTTTGATGGTACAAAGAAAACAACAACAATTTTAATGGAAGCAAATTCAGGGGCTTGGCCATCCTCATAAAGCTGCATTATAAGAGATGCTTAAAAATGTCACCAAATTATTGAAGGAAGATGTGTAACAAATGTTACCAAATTCAAGAAGGGAAAATGTGCAACATTCCTCTCAAGGGTCCCCAAAAAAGTTTGAGCTGGAGTGATTCACAAAGAGAAAAAGCCAAAAAGAACATAGTTGAAAGAGGGAGATGATATGAATGGCTGCAGGCCAGTTCAGGGAAATTTTTGAGTTCTTTGACCTCCCAAAGCCTTGCTTTCCTTACCTCTGCAGGTCATTACTTCAGTGGGGCTTCTATCAGTATGCATGCACCAGGGACTTCACTGTTTCTCCTCTGAGATCTCTAAATTTCGCTCTCAAACACGGTATCTTCATGTCAGTTACTTCACTGCCTCTCATCACCCTGAGATGCTGTTCACTTTCTTTGCTGGGACCTTTAATGTCTTGGAGTGGCCAACTTCACCCAGTCCATTAACTATTTTCTGGCTAAACAGATTCCACTGCAAACTCCTTAGTACTCTATATTCCTTCACCTTCCTGAAAACTTTTGGCCAGTCTTACCATGCCAATTTCTAGCTCATGGTCACTTGATTCAACTTTGTCTGCACCTTATCCTGGGCTGCAGAGGACTCTTATAGGAAGCTGCAGAGCTGGGCAGTCCTGGTCAATACAGACTCATGTTGGCCTTGCTGGTCGGTCTCTTACCTCTCACTGATTTCTTCCTTCCATCCTGCCCAGGGTATATATTCCAAGTCTGCTCCTGTTTCCTCATGGTCTTATTTCCAAAGCATTTTCCTAATCAATAGTTGACCAATCTCTGGGTATATGGAGAAGCATGGAATGCATACATTTAGCTTTACCTCCCTTGTCTCAGAGGAAGAGGGGTCTCCCCTCTCTAAAGAAAACTCCACCTGAGTTTGGATCACTTCCCATTCTTCTCCAGGATTCCATTTCCATAATTATCCATAAGTACTCTTTCACTCTCAAGCATCTTCAACATTGCTCTCTCCATGGCTGCCTTCCCTTCTATTGAACAACAACAAAAAACTTAACTTTAACTTTGTCACCCATTCTAACTGCCATTTATAATGCCTGCATTTGCTTTTGCTCAGTACCCAACTTTCTGACCTGTGGTCTTTGTCCACTTCCTCTCCTTATCGTTGTATGTTCTGGCCCCTACCTCTATCACCCTACTTAAATAGTTCTTGCCCAATGCTGTCCTCAATTTCTTTCTTCTGTAGATTGTTCTCGTGGTCTCTATAATCCAATGTTTTTCTAGTTTTTTTTTCCAGCTTCTTAGGCTGCTCTTTCCCTTTAAAAAGACTTATTTGTTTATTTATTTAGAGAGGGGGTGGGGAGACAGTCAATGAATCCTCAAGCAGACTCCCCACTGAGTGCATAGCCTGACACAGGGCTCTATCCCAGGATCCTGAGATCAAGACCTGAGAGTCCAATGCTTAACCAGCTGAGCCATCCAGGTGCACATAGACTGTTCTAACTGCTCTGCACACTCCTTTTCTTTCCTCCTCCCTTACTGTGGGTAGCCACCAAAGTTCTGTATTTAGCCCTTTGCTCTTCTTTCTCTCACTTGTTTTTCACAATCATTTATCATATTCCCCAAGCTTCAGCCAACACCTCCGTACTGCCATCTTCTATTCCTTCTACTTTCTTGAACCCTGATTTGAATATAAATCTTTTATATCTATTTCCCAACTATCTACTATCTGAAACTGATCTCATATTCTACAAATCAATCCCATGTACTAGCCCATTTCTGTCAGTGGTACTAGTATATAAGTTGTAACCCCCCCTCCCAAAAAGACCCTTTATGTTGAAGCCCTGTTCAATGAAAGAATGTGACCTTATTTGGAAAAAGGATCTTAACAGAGGTAATCAAGTTAAAATGAAGTCATTCGGGTGGGTTTATGGACTTATACAGCTGGTGTACATACAGAACGGAGACATTTGGACACAGACATGCAAACAGGGAGAATGTCATGTAAACATGAAGGCAGAGATTAGGATGATGCACCTACAAGCCAAGGAGTGTCAAAGATCACCAACAAACCATCAGAAGCCAGGCGAGAGGCATGGAACAGATTCTCTCTCACAGCCCTGAAGAGGAATGCACCCTGATGACACCTTAATCTCAGGCTTCCGGCTTCCAGAACTGTGAGGCAATAAACTTCTATTGTTTAAGCTACTCAGTTTGTGGTACTTTGTTGCAGTAGCCCTAAAGAACTAATATGACCGCTGACCCTCCAGTCTCCTAGGCTAGGAAACCTAGCCTCATCTCAAATTCTTGCCTTTCCTTCATCATCTATATCCAATCTGGAGCCAAAGACTTTAGTTATTCTTCTGAAGTGACTCCCAGCGTCTTTAATCTTATATTTTCTGTTATATCCTTTTCTTTTACTATTTTATCTGAGTTCCCATTACCTTCACTCTAGTCTCAGGCTTCATCATTTTATATCTAAATTCCTATAAAAGTCTTTGGCAGGTTTCTCTTTTTCCAAAATTTATTTCCTAAATAAATTTATTTCCTTTTATCATACTAGTGCCATGATTAAGACATGCTTATAGTGCCATATTGTCTATTATGCTAAATGTAACCTTGGCATTCATGGTTCCCCATAATCTGGATCTATCTTGTCCACTCAATCTTTTATCCCCCTATACCCATCATCTTTATCTCCCTCTCTGAGCCCTGTTCCTTCTCCTTTCCTGCCTTCATATCAAGAAACTTTCTTACTCTCCTTCTTCTCATCCAAACCTGTTCATCTTTCAACATACCAATCAATTTTCACTGGACGCAATTATTCTGGCCACACTAATATCTCTTGGCCTTGCTGCATTCTAATCAGTACCTTACAGGTTAGAACCAAGTGGTATTTCTTATATTTTATGTAAATTTGCACTTATTGCACCTCTATTTCCATAACCTTATAAGATGCAGTTCTTGTTAATTAATTGATCAAACTCTGAAAGAGGGAATAATGAGAGGTGAGGGAGGGAAGGAAGGAGATTGGAAACCAAAATAAGTGAAAACTTTGGCTAGAACAATGAAGGGGAATGAGTCTCAGTCAATGTTTTCCAAATGTGCTCCCTGAACCACCAGCATCTAAATTGTTTAGGGTGCCTAATAAAATGCAAATTCCTGAACTTCATTATGGGTCTATTTAATCAAACCCTGCACCCCAGAAAATCTGATTTTTTAAAGGTAACCCAATGATGCTTATATATATCAGATCTGAGAACCACTAGTCTAAGTGGAGAAGGCAGACAGTAGATGTTGAAAAGGAACAGCTGTTCTTAGGTTTACTGGGCACATGTACTTTCCATCATGGCTAACAATAGAATGATTTTACACTATCATGATTTGCTTTGATGTGATTCCCCCTCTTCAACACATTGCTTTGAGCACAGCAGTTCTTTCTTCCACAGCAAGAAGGTTTCCAGTAGTACATCACAAATATGGGCTGGGTAATACAGAATCCCTTGAAGAATAGAAATTTTGTTACCAAGTTACCAAGGAAAGGTAACTGAGACTGCTAGGCTAGCTGTGACTCTTGCTTTCTTCAGGAAGTAAAATTTAATCAGACACATGCTCTAGGCTCCTGGAATTCAAGTTTGGTAGCATGGAGAGAGAAAAAAAAAAAACAACTCTGAGATCTAATGCTTAAGCTTTTAATTGGAACCAAGTGAAACTAAAACATGCAGCTGATTTAGATAAAACCTAAGGACCCACTTACTGGCTCACACTGAGCAGGATTTCTGCAGCTGACTACTACAAAAGCAAGATAACAAAATTAGATACGATCGAAGGGAAGAAAAATGCACAAAAGTCCTTGAATTAAAATGAATTGAAACCTTCTGGGAGAAAAGCTATTTGGTAAGCTCCATTAAGTCTATTGTAGATAGCTTTATTTGACAAAGCAGCATCCTGGCATGTGGAACAGGAAAGAAAATAGCTATAAGATGATCTGTCAGGGAGTTTCCAGTCTCTAAACGAATAAGATTCTGTGCAGTAGCCAATACAGCTTTTAACTCAAAGAAATACAGAAGCAAAATGCAATTATATAACGCTAGTAAGTGCATTTAATCTGAATCTCCCATACACCCTCCTTCCCTCAATAACTCCTTAAATTCAGCAATTTATTAAGCAAATATTCAAACTTATGGTCACGTTCATTTCAGGGGAACACTGGATTAACACTGTATACAATACTGCAGATACTGAGATGGAGACAGTTCTATAAGTCAAAGATTAGTCAGCTATAAAACATCTTGGCTAAGCACTTAACTAATTTGAATAACTCAATTATTATGAAACTTTTGTTTTTTTAGCTTTAAGTTTATAGTATGCATTTGCAGTAATTAGTTCACTATTCTGAAAATATTATCTACTGATTACAAAGGATTTATTCAATATATATGGAGGTTCAGATGTTTAGGGATCTAAGATATGGTAGAAATAGAGGAAATTCAGATGTAACAGCTACAAATGCCTTTTTAAAAGTCTGATTTGGTAGTGCCTTTCCTTAAGAGTTTCTGTTCATGGAGTAAAGATTCTAGGGCCACTCAAGTGGCTATAGAGCTGCTGACTTCAATATGCAAGTACTGAAACCAAGAAATTCTAATTTTTTTTTAAGATTCATTTATTTACTTGATAGAGATCACAGGCAGGCAGAGAGAGAGGAAGGGAAGCAGGTCTCTGGCTGAGCAGAGAGCCCGATGTGAGGCTCGATCCCAGGACCCTGGGATCATGACCAGAGCCGAAGGCAGGGGCTTTAACCCACTGAGCCACCCAGGCACCCCGAAACCAAGAAATTCTAATTTGCATTATAGTCAATTGGTTCTCTGTTGGTCTCTGTCTCTGTCTCTCTCTTTCTCTCTCTCTCACACACACACACACACACACACACACACACCCCACACAGTAGGGACAGTTTGCTAAGATATCTCCAATGCCTAGCACAGTGTTTGGCATGCAATAGTTATTAAATGAATGAATTTGTTTAGCCATCCCAACATTCCTGTTAGATGGTTGTATAATGTACTTCTTACAAGGATGGAACCTGAGCTCAGTGGGACAGAAGTCCTTCTGGCGTCAAGAGGAACACAGCTGGGACTAGAACTCAGGTCCTCTAACTTTAGGTCCAGTGCTTTGTCCATTGTACATTACTGACTCCTAAGACTGTCTAGAATGGCTTACCTGAAAACACTGGACTTTTGGCTGATATTTTAATCTCCCTTCTGGTAATTCTCTCCCTGGTTTGTTATGAAATTGAAACGCAGTGTAGTGTCCTATTGTTCAGCAGGTTTGCCTTCTGAGTTCCACTGGGGACCCACAGTCTCGTGGCCTGTCTCATGGTGAGGTCCTGACTACACTAAGCGCAAAAGCCTTTACCCAAACATCTGTCTGTAGACTCCTGTTTGGTTCCCAATAAACCCCTTAGTAACCACAATAAAAGGCAGCAGATAGGTAGACTGTCATATATTATAGATATTTCCCCTTAGTTGGTAGAGTCTCTTTTAACTTTGTGATTCTTTAAAGAAAAATATTTAATTTATATGAAGATAAATTTATCAAAAGTATCTTTTATGATTTCTATCTTGGGAGACCTTCATCCCAAATTATATAACCAACTCCCATATTTTCCAGGATTTATTTTGCTAAGTTTTTAAAAAATTTAAATATTAAATCCATCTGTTACTAATACTGGTGTAAGGTATATATATGATGTAGGGATCCAACTACTTTTTAACATGTCTGGCTAGTTGTCTATTTATGTGTAAGCTCTCTTATGATTTCTACCATAGAACATATTATTAATAAATCCAAATCAAGTGCTGCTTAAATGTCTAGCCTTCCTAAGAGAAGACAGTCCACTTTTAATTTGGGACTGTAACGGAAGATGGGAGTGAATAAAAAGATCCTTAGCCACAGAGTTGATATTCAACCACTGTGTACTTCTATGGCTTTACCAATTGTTTCTAGCTGGTTCCAGGCTGATGGTTTTGTGCCCATACCTTACTGGATGTTAGAAGTTTTAAAATATCATCCCTACAAGTAGATGCTAATTAAATGAAACAAAGCAGAATTATCTTTACCTGATTCCTCAGTTTCTTTTGTTTCTGTGGTTTCTTCTATTTCCTCATCGGACATCTCCATTTCTTCTTCTCGTCTGATTCCCATTAATTCATCATTATGTATGTTGCGAATTTCCTAAGGTTAAAAGTTATGCTTTGTTAGTGGGGAAGCTTTGAAAATACTGAAGAAATGAACAGAGTTAAGGAGAAGATGAAGCAGGGTTTTTTGACATATGAAAAAACTTCAGAGTACTCCTAAGGCAAGAACAAAGGGGCACGCCGGGGCTGAAACTGCCTTGAAAGACAAAGCAGACTTTGCACATTCTGTCTTCCATAAGGCTTTCTTTCCATATCCAGAGCTCTGGCAGTTGATGATTCTTATATCCCTCCTATATTAGAAAGTACTGTTGGTCATGAAAGCCTCTCACCTCTTAAGTGGATTTCTGGACTTTCCCTGAAGGGTTCTACCATTTTCACCTTCCCATATCAAATTCTTTAATTTTGCATCTCCAGGGGCACCTGGGTGGCTCAGTGGGTTAAGCCTCTGCCTTCAGCTTGGGTCATGATCTCAGGGTCCTGGGATCGAGCTCCATATCGGGCTCCCTGCCCAGCGGGGAGCCTGCTTTCCCCCTCTCTCTGTCTGCCTCTCTGCCTAATTTTAATCCCTCCCTATGTCAAATAAATAAATATATTTAAAAAAATTTTTGCATCTCCATCCTCTTCCCTCTCTACTTACAGACTTAACAGAACTCTTAATCTAACTTTTGCAGGTTTAGAAGTTAACATCAAAAATGAGCTGTCAGGGGTGAACTTCTATCAGATGAACTTTTCCAGGGATAGTAACTATACTCTGAACAAGACACAAAATCAAACCAAGCCAAACCCCTAACTACTTGATGGCACTGGGGAGCGAACGAAAGCAGGCATATCCTAAAGCATGGCTGACACTTGGAAGAAGGATGTGGGTCTCTCAGTTTTTTAAGAGCCTTTTAGTCTGACAGCAGACAACAGTTAGCAGCTCATGGGGTGGCCACATTTTTAACAGGAAACCCTGTCTTTATGTCTTAAAGAAATCAAGAAGATAGCCACAGGAAAGTGAGGAAGGGATCCCAGAAAGGAGACAGCCAAAGAGAGAGAGATCCAAATTCTGCCTGTAATAGCTGCTCAAATTTCTGCATGACGCTTGAACCATGGAAGCACAGGACAGATTCCAAACAAAACAGCTAAGTCTAAAAAAACTGAACCTAGATTTGAGCTGCTAAGAGAGATAATTTCCAGCTTAAATTCGATTAAGTAAATTGACCATTAAAACAAAAGAAACTGAAGTCAATCTTCTTTGGAAGAACATAACAAAATGAACATAACAGAATATAACCAGAGCCTTAAAAGAAAAATATTCAAAAAATGCAGGCAAAGCCCCAAATTACTTGATTTAGGAACAACTAAGATGAGATGACCCACCTTCAAGAGAAAAGATTATCAACAGAAATAAAACTTGAAATGAACCAGATATGGGAGTTAGCAGACAAGGAGTTAAAGCAGCTATTAAAACTATCTCAGTGATAGAAAGGAAACATGCTCATAATGAATGAAAAGATAGGAAATCTTGGCAGAGAAACAGAAACTTTAAAAAAGAACCAACTGAAAATTCTAAAACTGAAAATATAATATCCAAAATAAAAATAACTGGCTGAGCCTAACTTTATAATAGAGATGGCAGAACAAAGAGAGAACTTAAAGAGAGAACAATACACATTTATCCAATCTGAAGAACAGAGAAACTAACTGGAATCACAGAGTGGAGAGATGAAATGATTCAAGATACTTGAAGAAAAAATAGTTGAAGATGTCTCAACTTTGATGAAAGACATTAACCTATATATTTGAAGAGCTCAGGGAACCCCAAGCAGGAGATGTGTGAAAAAGGTATGTCTAAGAACATCATAGTCAAATTGCCACAAACTAAAACATTAAGAGAAACTCTAACTTTTTAGTTAGCTAAACTCATTGTGATAATCGTTTCACAATCCATGTAGGTCAAATGATAATGCTGTGTATCTTAAACTTATACAGTACAATATGTCAGTTCTACTCTCAGTAAAACTGGAAGAACAGAGGAACTCTTAAAAGCATCCAGAAAAAA
Organism: Enhydra lutris kenyoni; assembly: GCF_002288905.1. Classification (NCBI taxonomy): domain Eukaryota; kingdom Metazoa; phylum Chordata; class Mammalia; order Carnivora; family Mustelidae; genus Enhydra; species Enhydra lutris. The sequence continues at coordinate 13,246,510 of NW_019154137.1, forward strand.
AAAGACATATTATATACAAGGAGACAATCTGAATACTTTGATTTCTTTCAGAAACAATATAGGCCAGAAGTCAGGAGAACATTATCTTTAAAGTGCAGGAAGAAATAAAAATATCTCTTTATTCAGAATTCTATATGCAGAGGAAAATTCTTTGAAGAATGAAGATGAATTAAATCTATTTTCAGACAATGTAAATGAAAGAATTTGTCATCCAAAGATGTACACTATAAGAAGTGTGGAAGAAAGTTCCTTAGGCTGGAGGGAAGTGCTACCAGCTATAAACACAGATCTTCACGTAGGCATGAAGAACTTTTTGGAAATGACGGAGATCACACTGGAAAAGTCACTTTTTAAAAAGTCAGCATGAAAACTGTGCATTTTAGAGCACTTTGCAACCATTTAGAGACCACTTAATGCCTGTCAGAGGCTTCTCAGCACTGAGCTCAGAATTCCCTGCCTACGTTAGCCCCAGTTGGGCCATAATACAGGAAATATCCAACACTGTCTGGTGAAAACTGCCTCCATTTAGGGGGATTATAAATATTTCAAATGGATTTCTTAATAATTAATGCTATAGTTAATCAGTATCTCAACTAATATTCTCCTTTCTTATGCCTCTTACTGGGAAAAATGATAATTTCTATATCAAGGTAAGTTTTCACTACAGGTAAAGTCCCTTTTAAAAACACAAGGTACTCAGTATTTTTACAGGTAGTTAAGAGGTAATAGAAAAACAGAAATAATAGAAAATAGAACTACTAACATAGCATCTCTCATGTGCTACAGGGGCATTACTTAAAATAGAAGGAAACAGTGACTTGCTTGAGAAAAATGAACTTTAAAGGGCTGTGTCAAGAGAGAGATTTGCTATGTCTTATTCAAACTCATTGCATAGAGAAGAAAGGAATTGCTCATTTTTAAGAATTCATTCTGTCTCAGGAGTCTGGGTTTCAGTTATCATCAAAGAACAGTTACTGGCAAGGTGATTATAATGAGGTTTGACACTGGCAAATTCGAATATTGTACAACTCGTGGCATCAGGAAAAGTTGTGGCTCTCCTAGTTGCCTAACAAAAATGTAGCCTGTCAGAGGGTGTAAGCAGAGACTGATTGTCAATTCACAAACATGTCATCTGACTCTGGGAAAGTTACTGTGCTTGTCAGCAGAGTAAACTATGTTCCTTCTAGGGAAATGTCCCCGGGCAGGAAGATCTAGCTGAGAGATAAGACATGCCCGGTAGCTGCTCAGCCCTACAAAACATCTTTCTGCTTCCAGATGGGCAAGAAAGCATAATTTCTTCTGAGAAGTATAAAAAGTTCAATAACTAAGTAATGCAGCTTATCTAGAGGTCTTTCATGTCTTCAAAAAATCTCCAGAAACAGAAAGACCTATGGGTAAATTTTACGTCAATGCCTGAAAATACCTCAGGAACAAGAGTTACCAATTCCTTTAGCTGATACTGAAATGAGGGTAAGAAAAACTAAGGGGACCTTGTTCTCCATTGTTCAGTCAGGCATGCAAAGTGGCGGAGCTTAGAGACTGCCAACTAACCATCAGGCAGTCCCCCTTAGCTACAAAGAAACTAAGCCCTGTACTGTTACTCTCTTATAAATATCCAATAGAAAGACACGTGAATAGGATAAAGGCAAAGAGAACATCAGAGGTTATAGGGTATCATAGCAAGGCAAACTCATGAGGAGCATATAGCAAATGACAGTACCCCTAAGTAAAGCAAGTACGTTTTTAATTCTATGAAAGCCTTACCTTTAAAGCACTTGATATCTAAGATACCTATTTCTGTCTCTCTGGTTGGGTCAAGAAAGCTCGATTTTGGGAAGCAAACCCTAACAAATACCTTCAGAGTGAAGGACTAAAAGGTAAATCCTTAGGGTAATTTCCCCAAGGAAGACATTCTACCAGGAGGGGAACTCTGAGCCACTGAAGTGCAGGCAGCAAGGGAACTAGCTGTCTCCCAGATTTGCCCCCTTTCCTAGCCTGACATTTGGATCTAGGGCTGAAACCAAAAGAGTGGCAATGGCAGGCATAAACATTTTCTGGACGTTTTCATTTATAAATCTCCACCTGAAATTGACTGGGCCGTGCCACTGAGAGACTGTATTGAAAAAGGAAAGATAGCACTCCTCAAGTTTCTATTCCATTCTCCCGACCACAGTTAACCTATGATATTTTTCATTTGAACAGCAAACTGTTAGTGATTTCTATAAATGCATCATGATGACTTTGAGTCCGTTTTAATGATAACTTTTTCTGACACTTAGAAATTCACAAACTGCTCCACAATGGAGGGGAAAGAACTTTAACATAGAATTAAACTGAAATTGGAGACAGAGGGAAATGCACAGAAAGTATCACCTTTGTACCAGCTGACATTTAAAATTTATGATAAAGTAAGCAAATTGCAATCATTGTACATTAAGTATCTAATTCTATAGTTCCGCAAAAGTTATGTGAACTTAAATTCATCTTACTCACCTGTTATGATAGTAACAAGGTTATCAGTAAAGCAAAGTTCCTTTTTAATAGTGTAACAAAACTGTACTTACCTAGACTTTCAACATTAACAAGATACTTGGTAAGGAAGGGGTCAGATGAAGGAATGGAAAGGAACAGATAGCTTCTAGACTTACGTAGAAATTTGAATCTGAGCTATCATTCAGTACAATGAAGCAAAGCACAAACACAAGTTCCTAATGCCCATTGTATGATACACATGGAAATTAAAATTAGGTTGATCCAAACTGTGTTAATAGGTGTTCTGATGCCTGAAAGCTAACAGCTAGTATTAGAACACATGGGTCCTAAAACAAGGGTATGCGGGATAACTTGAACAATCTGTCTGCAAACAGTTCTTCAGAGTTTGGAATGGTAGACTTAGAAATCTAGAGAGAAAGTTATTTTAGCAATCACGGTATCTCATTTTACAAGAATGCTAGCAATTGTCAAGTCCCTTTTCCTCTGGCCTGATGGTATAAAATCTCATAGTGGGGAGGATGCAAGTGAGTCTGTTCTAGTGCCTACTGCTACGGCTCTAGTTTCTATATATCATGCAAGGTTTAGCGTCTAATCTAGGCCAGCTTCTCAGTGAGAGAAACACAAGGTTTTAAACAGTTCTATAGAAAAAGAGTTTCTACAGTAGAGAGAGCTGTCAGTAAAGTAATTGTAGATACGAATTTTTAGTAAAGAGGAACTTTAGTTTTCTCTTATTACCCTTTTCAATTTTATCAGTAGGAGCCTCACACACATATAAATCAGGAAAGTAAACCAATGAAAGATTTATTAGCAAACTAGTATGTCCAGCATATGTTACTGAGGTGGAGGTGAGAGACTGAGCTCCCTGAAGGTGGGGACTTTCCCTTCTTAACAACCCCACTCTCAGCAGAGTAAGACACTGTTGGCTGCTGGTAGGATGAAAATAAGACAAGGAACAGGTGCTTTGTGACATGAGGAGGGTACTGGCTAGGTCATTCTCAAAGGCAACTGGCGAAAAAGGCTCAATGTCAGAAACTTTCACCTTAATGAAACCTCTGGCTTAGGAATTATAGCTTTGAACTACAGGCCAAGAAAAAGCCGGTCTAGTTGGTTTAAGCCACTGAGATGCTCTGGTTCTCAGTGGGGTGCTCAGAGACAGCCCCAATTTAAGAGGATGACAGTCACTTTCTAGAGTTTCCTATTATCAAGTTAAAGTATGCAGAGGTTTAAAAAAATCCATGATTTAAAGATGTAAAGTAGAAGAGGTCTTTTTTAGGTTTGGGAAATGCAATGCCAGAGGAAGGTCATGAGCTATGTTCCACTTTCAGTAGTTTTACTTATCAAGGTTGAGGTATTCAAGGTAGGCCTTAATTTAGTCCAATCCAATAGGCAGGAAGCATTTTTCTGGGTTTCTACAAAGTCTACAAAATACATTATGAAACATGTGGCTCTTAACAGTCATGCTAGCCATGTGCTTTATCCTCATCACTCTATCAAGGAAGCTCTGCCACAATATTAGGTGATAGGGTAGATAGCTCTCCTCTACAGGCCAGAGAAATGTCCAGCTTATAGGCTATCTTTGCTGACAAGATAATTAAACTCATGTACCCACCAGAGAGGCAGGCTTGATAGAACTATACTTCTCTACAGAGAGCCTTGATAAATAATATTCATGGAAATATTTTATTGCAAAGTCATTTATAGAAGGGCTGTGGTCTGGACAAGTCAGTGCTCAAACCAGAGGTTCCCTTCCTCCTATGAAAAGACATTTTTATACTGGCAGGGCTTTCCACTGGGAAGGGGGGCAGTTCAGACAGCTTTTTCCCACCCTGAGAATGGATACATGTGTATATACATTGAAGAAAAGTAGAGACTTAAAACTGCTTTTCTACAATTATAAGACATATTGAGCATTCTCCCTCAAACTTTATTCTTCTGAACTGCTCAGACTAAAGAGTGGATATTTTCAGTTTAGGGTATTAAACTCCACTCCCCACCCTTGATCACTTTCTTTACCTTCCTAGCTCCCTGAAGGCAAAGACCATCTCGTCCTGAATTGCCTGTCATGATGCCTCAGACAGAGAATGTGCTTCAGTTAACTTTTGAATTGAAATGTTGAATTTTGTTTGTTTAGGCTCAACAAAGTCAGGTAGCCCTAGGATTCTGAAATCATCTTGTGCTACTATAAGACAATAGCTCCCTGTTTTGTTCCTAATTCTCTGTTTAAAAATAATTTAAGGGGCGCCTGGGTGGCTCAGTGGGTTAAAGCCTCTGCCTTCGGCTCAGGTTATGGTCCCAGAGTCCTGGGATCGAGCCCCGCATTGGGCTCTCTGCTCAGTGGGGAGCCTGCTTTCCTTCCTCTCTCTGCCTGCCTCTCAGCCTGCTTGTGATCTCTGTCTGTCAAATAAATAAATAAAATCTTTTAAAAAAATAATTTAAAATATCATGAGCTTTGTATTATTCTATTTATCTATTGGGCTGATGTCTTCAGGGAGTTTTCTTCAGTGACTCCCAGGTCCCTTTGCTGAGCCAGAACTGATGGCTCAGAAGCTATCAATTTATGAACATGGTTTGGCTTATTTTCCTCTAAATGCTCTTCACAGTTTTCAAATTGTTGCCACACAAACTATGCCATGTATTCTCATGAAGGACAGAAAGAATAAATTGCTATCTTCATTTTATAGGTTAGGAAATTGAGGTCCACAAAGATTAAATGACTCACTCAAGAGCACAAGACAGTTTACATCAACACTCCGAGAAGAATTTCTAGTTTTGAACTGATCACTTACTAACTGTATAATCTGAGTACATCCCTTAACATTTCTGTGTCTCAGTTTCTTCACGTGTAAACCATGGCTATCATATCTAGTTATTATCCCTTGTGGAGTTGAGAATGATAAACTGAAATATTACTATTTGTCATTTATATGGCATTTACATTTTTCAAACTCTACATATCTCTTTTCTCATTTAATCCCACATGACTGGTTTCATTATATCTCCAATTTACAGGTGAAGAAAGAGACCAAAAATGTCAGAGCTGCAATGTGTCACAGCTGTGATCGAGATTCTCTGACTCCAGATCCAGTGCTCTTTCCACTACACCACATCTACTGGAAGCTCACGTAAGTGAGACAAACAATGTGAAAGTGCTTTATAAAATGTAAATGCCTTACAAATGCTATATAAATGTTAAGGAATATGACAACCTGCTACCACACTAGCAAAGAGGACTCAGAAGCAAAGTTGAAAAAGCTGCTGTACACACAGATCAAAAGTGTCAGGGGCTGGGTAAGGAAGCTGCCCACAGGAACAGAAGAACTTGAAGTATAGGTAACACCATTCCAAAGGTAGATCTGTGAAAACAAACCTCCCATCTTGGTTTTAAATCTTGGACTCAGGATAGCAACCTAATCACATCAGACATATTCCATGCTAAAAGGCACCAGAGCACAAGTGCAGAGCTAGGTGTCAACCTTAATCTGAAATCAGAGTCCTCTGTTACCTTTAAAGCTGCCACCTGTAAAGATGGCTGAGTGGATTTGATCAAAGAGGCACAGAAATTTCAACGCTCCAATGTAACACCAGCGTGGACTTTCAAGATGCTCTAATAAATGTAAGACAGCCCTAATATTTCTAACACTAGACACACGGGTTAGTAATTATCACTGTACTCAAGACTAGCTAGCTTGGAGAAGTAAACTTACAATTATCACAGCTACATTTTCACCACTCAGGTTTTCATCCAGCAGAATGCATTCAAGACAACACATGCACATTTATTACCCTTTTGGCGGCACACGGTCTGGTCACAGTGACAGGCTATAGAACACATCTTAGTGTTTCATTAGAGCCTTGCTGTGACCATGGGAGCTTGGCACTATTTAACTCCGACTAAACTCCAAATCAATAACTTGTTAAAGAAAGAAACTGTCCCCCTGAGGGGCTACCAGAGTAAAAAGTTACCAACCTCAGCTTGTTTGCACCAAACGCTGATATTTTTACGCTGGGCTTTTGTGAAATGGTCCCATGCCTTCTGTTTGGAGGCGGAATGGTACACAGCTACTATCTGCTCAACTGCAGTGTCAGATCAGCAGTTGAATCAGGTCGGAGTATCATCCAGGGTTGGTGAAAGAGAGGAGAAAAGAAGTAAGAGAAGCATCAGGCTTGTTACATCTCTCGTATGACACCAGTAGGCTACGGTTATGCTCAGAAAACGTTACATGTGTTGGGGTACCATGATCTTAGAGAAGACTCAAAGGCAGAGATACCAATATACAGAACGAAGAAAGGGAACTCCAGAAGGTTTGGGGTGAAATGGTGACTTAATTTTTAATACAGGCAGTCTGTATTTATCCAGGCAGGTGAGGTAAGAGTTGCGGTGAATGTGACTTAGTACTAATGTAATTTAGTACTAATGACCCAGCACAGCATGGCAGTGAGCGGCGAATTTGTACCAGCTCCTTCTGACCATAGGCTTCTTTTATAAACAAAATGAGCTTGCATACTTGACTTCAACAGAATCCATCCTATTGTTATCCTGAGGTATATTGAACCAGAAGCATCATATCGGAACCCAAGATGAACAGAATCTATTTTAAGTCTACGTAGATGGGCTTGTTGACTGGAGAAATAGAAGTTTTATAGAAGAATACTGTGCAAGTGCAGTCCTAAAGCATATTTTTCAGAGTCTCTTTAAAAATGTCAAACGGAAAAATGTGTACAAATACTCTGGTGCTTTTACCTAACCAGCTCAAGAGAAGGGAAACTTAGACAAGACTTTTTGGGGGAGAGAAACAGAAGGATAAGAGCCTCTTCCTGGTGGGTAGTCACCCTAAGAAAATCCAGAGGTGTTATTTTTTTTCTTTATAGCCCTGATTGTAACCTGTCTGTGAATGATTTAGGGATTTATAGTCCCATGATGCTCGCTGCTCTTTTTTTCTAAAGTCCTAAAAACATGTGCTTTCTCTGCCTGGATTCTATGCCCATATATATTTTCAAAATAAAAATGGAAAATGAAAGAACTCTTCCTTAATCCTAATTATGTGTGAGTCAAGTGTGGGAAGTCACATATGGGAAGAGTGCGCCTTAATTGTTTAAAAGCCAAATCATAAAACTATACTCTTTTTTTTTTTATTTTATTTTTTTTAAGTTTTATTTTTTTAAAACATATAATATCTTTTTATCCCCAGGGGTACAGGTCTGTGAATCGCCAGGTTTACACACTTCACAGCACTCACCATAGCACAT
>NW_019154137.1:13259249-13436022 GCF_002288905.1 Enhydra lutris kenyoni
CCCCCCGCGGTCTATCTTCCCGTCGCTTTGGATTCACTTCTCCGCCCGTCCTACCTTTCAGAAAGTGGTTGATTTTCTGTTTCTAGAGTTGCTGTTCTTCTTCTCTTCGATTTCCCGTTGGATTTGTAGGTGTTTGCAATCTTTAGATAAGCTATCTAGCTGATCTCCCGCTACCTGAAGTAGTCTCAGCTGCTACTTCTCCGCCATCTTGACTCCTCCCCCTATACTCTTATTTTTAAGGTGAATATAGTTCCTTACTCAAAAAAAAAATAAGAGTGCATAGTTGTATAATATGTTGAACTAAAAATATCAGTTGAGAATTTTTCTAATCTGTCTCATTTAAGAGTCCTTGTAAAGGTTTGTAGTAGTTCTTCTCCTTCTTCTTTTTTTGTGCAAAAAGGTGGTTTTATTCAAGTACAGGGACAGGACTCATGGGCAGAAAGAGCTGCCAGGAGTAGTACTTCTTTTTGAAAATGGCCATTTTGATGGCTTCCCATCCCACCCACTGTCTATAACATCCAGACCAAAAGAAGAAGAAGAAGAAGAAGAAATCAAAGTGAAAACAACAGGTAGAAGTAGCAAATTTGGCTTCTATTCAATCACCCTGGGAAACATAATTACACTTTCACTAAAATGTAGTATCTGAGAAAACATAATATGATAATGATGCAAATCTGAAGCACAGAGCTTATAAATGCTGATGCTGTAATCTAACTTTAGCAGTGAAATACCAAACTGTCCACTGAGGCCTGAGGCTGCTTATAACTTACTTTGAAAACAAGCAAAAGTAAAAGCACAGGACAGTGGTTCGGTGTTGGTGTTTCTAAGGAGATGAAGGAGATATAACAGAAAAAAAATGAATACAGGAGGTATTTGGCAATTAAACTGGAGCTTGGGCATTTGGCAATCTAAGGAGAGCACAAGGCAGTGAAGAAGGGGTCCTTGGCCCTCAACACAGGATGGCTTTGTGGGCCTGGTTCCCTCGTGGGGAATGTGGAGTCTAAGTGAAGCACCCTCTCATCCTTCCACAGAACTCTGACTCTACTCACACTGAATGAGAATTCCAGAAAGGGCCTGCTTGAATTTCTCCTTTGCTTCTTCCATGTCTTTCTCATGGGCAGCTTTCTCATTCACCAGGCGGCGAACATGGCTGTTGGCCGACTGGATCATAGAGTAGAAGTTGTTGGCGCTGCGACGGTTCACCTCTCCCCGTTCAATCCAGGTGAGCAAGGTCTGCACAGCTTCTGAGAATTTGGAATCATCTGAAAAAAGAGGATTTTTTAAATCATCAAAAGTAACCATGTCTCTGTCTACCCAACAGGCTGGCAAGGAGACCACCGTGGCTCGTTGGTTGTTAAAGTGGTTGTTAAATGAACTGCGGAGGATCAGGAGCTGTGCGTGCACCCACAGGCAGCAGGTAGCCAGGCCAGCTGAAAGGATGAAAGACCCCAAAAGTTGTCAGACCGGTGGCAGTCTATGAAGAATTTTCAGAAAGAGAATTGTTTCTTCTTTTTTAAAAAACATTTTCTTTGCTAACAGAGAGTTTACTGATTAGAGTAAAAGTTTACTGATCAGGGGCGCCTGGGTGGCTCAGTGGGTTAAAGCCTCTGCCTTCAGCTCAGGTCATGATCTCAGGGTCCTGGGATCGAGTCCCGCGTCAGGCACTCTGCTCAGCAGGGAGCCTGCTTCCTCCTCTCTCTGCCTTCCTCTCTGCCTACTTCTGATCTGTCTCTGTCAAAGAAATAAATAAAATCTTTAAAAAAAAAAAAGTTTACTGATCAGCGTTTTCACATATTGAGAATTTCTTAACCTCTCTGACTGTGTGTGTGTGTATGCAGGTGTGTAATGTATGAATTCCTGTTTTTTTTTTTTAATAGGGAAAAGTAAACCTGAGTCTTGAGTTAGCTTGAATTTGAGAGTAACTTTATCCTGGATCCGTAAAATCGCAGTGTTGGAAGGAGCCTTAAGAAAGAGTTACACGGGTAGTTCTTTAGGCATCAACACTTACATTTTTGACCTTTTATAGCATCACTCCTGCATTCAGTTCACAGCCCCAGGCTTTTCACTCAGTCCCAGTCACAATCTATTTTGATGTAATTCATTCTATTTCTACATTTCTCCACATCCTGATTCTCTTGCCTGAGGAACCCTCCAAGTAGATTTCTGCAGCTAGTTAGGAGTTGTTCCCTGATGTTAAAATAGTAGCACAACTTATCCAAAGCTTCTGGCCCAGCTTCCTGAGATAGGCACTTATATATTCTGTCAGAGGCTCCTGAGAGAGAGATCCATTAGCATCCCACTGAAGGCCTGTTCTAGGGCTCCACATCCCTGTCTGGCCAGAAACCCTTATGTCCATTGGAATAGCTCTCGCTGTGGTTTTGATTTCTTGCCTCTTGCCATTTTTCAGTGTAGACATATAATGAGAGGTAAGCCTTCCCTTTAAAACCACTTTTTATTTCATTACTTGCATACAATCTTTATGTTTGCTGCTCATTTTTTGCATGAGGTCCATACACTATCACATTCATTCTCTAAAAAAAAAAAATCAGATTGACTTATTTGGTGTGTTATGAACTTGACGTTTTACCAATGCTTTCAGCCATTCCAGCTTTTCAGAATGTACGTTGTTTCTGTTTCTATGTCTCTCTTTTCTTACAGGAAGACAAAATAATCCAAATGAAGGATTTCTTAAAAAAAAAAAGATTTTGGGGCGCCTGGGTGGCTCAGTGGGTTAAAGCCTCTGCCTTCGGCTCAGGTCATGATCTCAGGGTCCTGGGATCGAGCCCCGCATCGGGCTCTCTGCTCAGCAGAGAGCCTGCTTCCCTCTCTCTCTCTCTCTCTGCCTGCTTCTCTGCCTACTTGTGATCTCTGTCTGTCAAATAAATAAATAAAATCTTTAAAAAAATTTTTATTTATTATTTGACAGAGAGATCAAGAGATCACAAGTAGGCGGGGGGGGGGCGGGGGGTGCAGGCTCCCTGCTGAGCAGAAAGCCCAATGTGGGGCTCCATCCCAGGACCCTGAGACCATGACCTGAGCTGAAGGCAGAGGCCTTAACCCACTGAGCCACCCAGGTGCCCCTAAATGAAGGATTTCTTAAAATGTGTGAATCCCTTAGGCTATTATGTTGCAAACAAGTTTGGTGAATGAGACCTATTTGGAAAGTGGAATTAGCAGCATCTTGCTGAGTCTAGAGCACAAGAAGCAGGGAAAATTCATACCATTAGAGCCAGGTTGGTATCATCAACAAGATCAATAGGACACCAGCATTCATCCAATAAAATCAACCATATTTGGAGAATGAAAAAGACCGGATTTGAATTACTACCACAGGAGGCCAGGCAGGGCAATTAATGTTAAATTAGAATAATGGCTCTGAGAGTCAAGCTGGGGAAACAGGAACAAAAACTAAAGGGAGAACCGTCTGATTTAGCAATGTCTCGAAGTCTCCACAATCACCACATGAAATAAGCTGGCCATTTTAAGTGATTAAAGAAGTCGTCTTTTGGTTGGTGGTAACTAAGTCTCTGAGCAATCTAAGAATGGACACTGTGACCACTCTCTGGGTCCTTTTTCTCATCTGTGGAAAGGGATTTTTACCAGAGTTTTCCAGGGTGACATCAACTTCTATCATTCAAAACTAACTTGTTATCCACAATGAAATGGGATGCTGACAGGTCCCAAGTCATGAATCACAGCTAAAATTCTCTGATGTAGAAAAGTGGGAAAAATGTATCTTGTCCTATTCATGTTTGGAGAGAAAAACGCCATCCCTTGAGGCAGTGAAGGAGGAGAGACACAGGTGTGAGGGACAAATTTTTCTCCTTCTTCAGTTACTAGGTACACCTCTCTATCTGCAAAACTCTAACACAAGAAATGCTTAGAATCCGTTAGCGGGAAATTCAAAGGATAACTGCCAACAATGCAAATATATTTATTAAATTTCCCCCAAAGAAAGGGGTTCTTTTAATCACAAAGCTCAAGTGTTTTCTGTACCTTTTAGTTTTTCAGCAACAATGCTGCATTCGTGATCTGAATAGTGGACCACTGGTGGTGGGGATGGCGGGCGCAGTCTTTCTTCTTCCATCCTTCTACGGTGGCGCTCCTCCCTTGCGAGCATACGCTGTTTGCATTCCCACTCATACAGGTCATCTCGAGCCTGTGCAAAATCAACGTGGAGCCGGCCTGTGTCCTTCTTGTCAGTGCTGGAGCCTAGGCGAATGCGGTAACCTAAGTGCACAAGAGGCAGAGAGAGGAGTACAAGAGTAGCTTAGTGGGAACAACTATTAAGTACTTTTCCAAGTTTAGTGCTTCCAATGTGGTTGTAGCAGTTTCAAGTGACTACACAACCTTAAATTCTCTCCGTACTACTAGTGAGGTGAACCATCAAAAGACTTGGAGTATAGTTCCATTTCTGATCACAGTTTACTATTCTATGGGTTGGGGCAATCTTGTTCCTAGGAATTCTATTCCTTCGTCTGCCACCCTACCCCTGGCAGAGGGAGGCTCTAGGGGTAATGGTATTAAGAATGATGCCTCAGGGGGCACCTGGGTGGCTCAGTGGGTTGGGCCTCTGCCTTCAGCTCAGGTCATGATCCCAGGGTCCTGGGATCGAGTCCCACATCGGGCTCTCTGCTCCACAGGGAGCCTACCTCCTCCCCTCTCTCTCTCTGCCTGCCTCTCTGTCCACTTGTGATCTCTCTCTGTCAAATAAATAAAATCTTTAAAAAAAAAAAAAGAATGATGCCTTATATGGTGCCTCATATGGCACCATGGGTTGGGAAGAATGGGAAAGGAAGCCTCAAACTGTGGTGTTTTATTGGATAAATTCAGGAGTGTCAGTCATACCACTATATAGAATTTTGATAAAACTTAAATGGATCAGCTTGACATTTTAATCCCCCAAATTACTTCCTAGATGTATTTGGCAACCCTGAACCTTTTTTTTCTGGGAAAAAATGGATATGATGGGGAGTGGTATGTGAACCAGGTGATACATAATTTGGGATCCTTAAAAAGAAGAGGTAGTGTGCTTACAATCTAGTGGTGTAAGAGCAGAATTCAGAAAACCAGGATTCAAGTCCATATGTCCACTTTTTGTGCCAGCTGTACTACCCAAGTTAAATCTATTAACAAAAATGTGAAAAACACTTATTAAATTTTTATTAGCTTTTTAAGTTTCAGAAGCTGAGCTAGCTGCTTCCACACACATTTATCTCACTTCATTCTCAGCATAAGCTTACAGACCAACTCCTGCTTTAAATAACTAAAAATATGGAAAATATATATGAAACAATGTTTTTTTTTTTTTTATTTATCTGACAGACAGAGATCACAAGCAGGCAGAGAGGCAGGCAGAGAGAGAGAGAGGGAAGCAGGTTCCCCGCTGAGCAGAGAGCCCAATGTGGGGCTCGATCCCAGGACCCTGGGATCATGACCTGAGCCGAAGGCAGAGGCTTTAACCCACTGAGCCACCCAGGCGCCCCGAAACAATGGTTTTTAAGACACTGGACATTGGGCCTTGAAGACAGAGATCACTGAGAGACAAGAAGCAAATGAAGCGATCCCTATGATTTTTCCAGTTTATTACATGGAGAGTTTCCAGGGCTCGGGATAGGGAGGGGGAACTCAGTCAAGGCATGGTGATCTCCCTGAGTTGAAGAGACTGAACTAGGAATCCAGGGAGACTATGGCAGACAGAGTTTATATGGCAGAGTGCTGAAAAGAAGAAAGCTATACAAAGAAAGAACTTCAGAGATCTGCAGAGGGTCCTCCATTATTATTTAGCTGCACGTTGATATGTGTGTGTGTGTGTGTGTGTGTGTGTGTGTGTGTGTGTAAACTACCTATGCATTAGAGGTAACAACCCCTGGAGCTCACATGGGGCTGGGAACAGTTCTCTTCTCCACAAGCCAGAGCAGGGAAAAAAAATGGATAATTCACAGAGTACTGAGTAGAGTAGTCAGAAGGGTTTAGCCTTAGTGGAGAAAAATGAGCTCTAGACTAAATCCTGCTCTGGGTCTATTGAACAAAGCTTAAAAAACAAGACCTACAAGGATAAAAATTTTTCCATGTTACTAAAATTCATCCCAGAACAAAGTTCAAGAATATTTATAGGAATGAAAAATATCTGGTACCCCATACAGTAAAATTCATAATGTTTGGTATCCAATAAAAAAAATTACCCAATATTCAAAGAAGGAAAATCACAAGAAAGATTAAAAAAAATCAACCAATCAAAACAGACCCAGAAGTGATACAGATAATATAATTAATATAAAAGGACATACAATTATTATAATCAGATTTCATATACTTAAGAAGTTAGAGAAAATGTAACCATATTAACTAGTAACATGAAAGACATAAAAAATAACCAAAATCAAATTTCTAGAGATTTGAAATGCAATGTCTAAGTTGAAAAAAATTCACTGAACAGGACAAATGGCAAATTAGACACTGCAGAAGAAAAGATTAATGAACTTGAAGACACAGTAATATAAGCTATTCAAAATGAAATATGGAGGAAAAGGACTGAAAGAAAATGAACAGAGTACCAGTGAGATGTGGGACAATTTCAAGGGGCCTACTATAGCCTAATTGGGGCCCTGACTGGAGAGAGTGGAGGGAATAGAAAAAAAATATTTGAAGAAATAAGGACAGAAAAATGTCCAAATTTAATGAAAACTCAGAGATCTAAGAATTTCAATGAACCTCAAGTGCAAGAAACATGAAGGAACTTATACCAGGCATATAATAATCAAATTTCTCAACACCAGTAATAAAAAAAGAGAATAATCTTAAAAGCTTCCATAGACTTAAGACATGTGCAGAGAAACAAAAAGATAACATCATATTTCTTATTGGAAACAAAACAAGCAAGAAGATAATGAAGTAACATCTGAGAGAGAAAAACAAACTGTCCACCCAGAATTCTACAGCCAGAGAACATCTCTTTAAAAAAGAAAGGTAGAATAAATTCCTTTTGATATATACAAATGTGGAAAGAATTAATCAGGAGCAGACTTGTACTATAAAAATTGTTAAAGGAAACTCAAGCACAGGGAAAGTGATACCAAATGGAAATTTGAGTCGATACCAAGGAAGGAAGAGCATACATAATATATGATTCCATTTATATGAAGCTCTAGAAAATGCACACTAATCTGACAGACAATGGAGCAGTGGTGGCCTGGGAAGAGAAGGGTAGGGTAGGAGGAAGGGATCACAAAAGGAGTACGAAGGAAGCTTTTGGGGGAGGTAAATATGTCCATTATTTTGACTGTAGTGATGGTTTCATAGCTGTATGTATGTGTCAGTAAAACCAAACTGTATTTTTGAAATATGTGAATTTCATTGTATGTCAATTATTATACTTCAATGAAGCTGTTATAAAGAATAATGCCCCATAACACAAAAACCACTACACATTCTTTTTAGAAAGAGGAAGAATAAATACATTTCATAAGCACATTTTACCAGGGCTCTTTACAATTTAGAACGCACTTTCACACTTAGTCCTCTTATTTGATCATCTGAGCCATCAGAAAAATGGCTATTAATGATTACCTTACCTATTATCCTAGGATCATGGAGAGGATCAAACAAGAAGATGATATGAAAGCTTGGTATAAACACATAACAGATACTGTGATGTTATGAGATTGGTACATCGTGCACAATGCCAGTTCCCTAAGATGCTCAAACTCCAATAGAAAAAATGGTTATTTCTACATTCCCAGCCCCTTTTCTAAATGATTTTTGTTTGTTTTCATCAGCCATCCAATTCAGGGCATTTCTATAACTTATGAGATTTCAGGGAGTGGGTTCAAATTTAAAGGGCAAAATTTAGTTATTTTCACATCACTGATGATTGCAATCCCCTTTCCCCTGGCAGCCTTGAAAATGTTTCTAGGATGTAGTTGTTGCCACAGAGCATGTTTAGATGGATACCTCCTGAGCAGCATGTTGTCTTTTATGTACAACTCTTCAGAGTTTTGCAAGACCTTTAAGTTTTTATTAAAACAGTCTATTGTGGAATGTTCTATTATCATTCCTAAGTGCTATCAAATCTTCTGTACATTTCACAGCACTTAGCAAATGTAGTAAGAGTATGCTACATCTCAATAACCAAATTATGGAAGCAGCCCAAGCATCCATTGATAGATGAGTGGATAAAGAGGAGGTAGTATAGCCCAATGTTCATAGCAGCAATGTCCACAACAGTCAAACTGTGGAAAGAGCCGAGATGCCCTTCAACAGATGGATGGATAAAGAAGATGTGGTCCATATATACAATGGAATATTACTCAGCCATCAGAAATGATAAATACCCAACTTTTACATCAATATGGATGGGACTGGAGGAGATTATGCCGAATGAAATAAGTCAAGCAGAGAAAGTCAATTATATGATTTCACTTACCTGTAGAACATAAGGAATAGCATGGAGGACATTAGGAGAAGGAAGGGAAGAATGAAGGGGGGATATTAGAGGGAGAGATGAACCATGAGAGACTGTGGAGTCCAAGAAACAAACTGAGGATTTTAGAGGGGAGGGGGTGGGGGATGGGTTGGCCTGGTGATGGGTATTAAGGAGGGCACGTATTGCATGGAGCACTGAGTATTATACATAAACAGTGAATCTTGGAGCACTACATAAAAAACAAAAGATGTACTGTATGGTGACTAACATAACAATAAAAAGTAATAAAAAATAAAAATAAAGGTAGTAAAAATAAAAAAAAAGAAGAGGTAGTATATATACACAATGGAATATTATTCAGCCATAAAATCCTGTCATTTGTAATGACATGGATGAAGTTAGAGAGTATTATGCTAAGTGAAATAAGTCAGAGAAAGACAAATATCATATGATTTCATCCATATGTGGAATTTAAGATAAATACAAATGAGCAAAGGGGAAAAAAGAGAGAGACAAACCAAGCAATAGACGCTTAACAATAGAGAACAATCTGATGGTTACCAGAGGGGAGGTGGGTGGGGGAATGGAGGAAATAGGTGATGGGGATTAAGGAGTGCACTTGTTGGGATGAGCTCTGGGTGATGTATGGAAGTGCTGAATCACTATATTGTATACCTGAAACTAATATTAACACTATATGTTAACTAACTGGAAGTAAAATTAAAAAAAATTAATAAAAAGGAATATTCTACATCTTCTTCCTCCTCTCCTTCCCTGTTACCAGCCTACTTTTTCATACTCTCATTACGTTTTCCCTGGCCTGTTGCAACAGGCATCTAACTGACCTCCCCTCTTCCTAGATGCTGGGGATTCGAAGTTAAATAAAACACAGTCCCTTCCCTTAAGGAATTCATACTCTTGTCAGGGAGGTAGATGTGGAAAGAGACAGTTCTAGCATGGTGCTATAGGTGTCATGCTAGGAGGAAACACTGGGTACTGTGGAAGTGCTAAGGAAGGGGTGCTTGGGGCACAGTGGGAAGAGAAGTCAGCTTTCCAGAAAGAGGTTTCTGGAAAAAGCTTTCTGGAAAAAGCTTTCCAGAAGAGGTTATGCTCGAACTGGAGCTTTGAGGTGTGAGGATGTATATATGGCAGGTGGGATGGAAAAGGTAATTATAGTCAGAGGAAAAAGCATAAAACACCATGGCACACTCTGAGAACTAGAATTAGCTTAGTGTGGTTAGGACATGGTATGTAAGTGAAAGACTAGGAGATGGTGTTATGAGGTAAGCCAAGTAATCAAGGACCTCAGATGTGACAAGTAAGGAGTTCTGGATAACGGAAACAACTGAGAACTGCTAAAGAACTTTAAAGTAAGAAGTTGGGTGCAAACATTCATTTTCCAACTCTGAAGGCAAGAGGGGATACCATTAAGCCTAAACTTTATCTGCCACAAATGCAAATACACTGATCCACAATCTCTGCATTGTGTCTGATGGGCACACTGCTCATAACTAAACACTTACCAGAAAGATAAAGGGCTTTGTCCACCATGTATTCCTCAGCAAAGCGAATGTGACAAAAGTTCTTTTTGCTCTTCCGAATAGCAATGATCTCTCCACACTGTTCGAACACTTCCACGATGATCTGCTCTGTTCCATTTTCAGGTAGGCCACCCACAAATACTGTTTTGCATCCTGGTGGTCGTTCTCGAGTTGCAGGAGGTGGAAGATCTGAGTGGAAAAGCAATTAAATTAAAAATTAGATGTTTGCTTGGGACAGACCTCTTAGAAAACTAACATGCCCCAGAGATAGCTGTATGGTCCCCATCAGACTTTGACCCAAGTGCCAGAAGCATGTGGCCTCTAAGGCACTCATCTCTGCTCCACAGAACATGGAAATCATTTTATTCAATGGTTTGGTGACCATGATGCCTAAATGATAAAGACTCGGACCCGTTCGTCTGTCCCATTCAGAGTTCTTTAACTCTGTTCTTTACTTTTGTTATGACAACTCAGCTATGCCCTATTTTCAGTCATTTTTGCTAAGATGACAGTTGGGGAGAAATCCCACTCACTTTAAATTCTTACTTTCTGGAATTCTTGGAACCAAGGTCCCTGAGCGAAGGGTTGCTTAATTCAGTTTATAGTTACTAAATTATCTGTTCGTGCTTACTGAAGGAACTGTTTCAGAATTAATTTGACAATGATGGGGTAAATATTTACAAAAATATTTATGGGTACCAGAATGATTTGGCTGACAAAGTCAGCCACACTATAAACCATCTTTCTAGGTTTTTGTCTTTTGATACCAGTGAGTCCTTCTTCCAATTTCTGGCTGGAGAGGTGAGGTCCAGAGTCAATCCTGCAGCATTTAGAGGGAAGTATGAAAGACAGCAGAGAAAAGTAAGCTCGTCTGGGAAATCATTAACTAAAGTGAGATAAATTTGGCTATAGAGAGTCATTAAAAACCTACTTAATGGATGATTCTCCCTCTGCTAAAAAAATATGCTTTCTACTCACTCATCTTATACATGAAGCCTGCTGTATCTGCCAGCTCTGTCTTGCTATTTGTATGTATCCAAGCATTTTCCAAGCAAAATTTTACAGTTCACAGCCCAACAAAACAAAGCATGATGGTCAAGGGTTTTTTTAGTGTTGGTTTTGTATCTGCAAGGATTTATTTTGTGTAATCCATTCTTTCCATTCAGCTCCATACAATAATTCTCCCAGCTCAAGATTTGGAGAGCTCAACAACTAGTGATTACAGCTCCCATGCAAAAATAAATGAGTCTCACTTGTAGATCAGGCCAAGGTCCCCGCTTGCTGCTTATCCAAGTTGGCAAGTGGATGATTTGGGAACCTCCTAGGGTATGAGCATCTCTAGTTCCCTCATTTTGCTACCACTCTCTGTCTTATCAGTGTGGCTCAGAATAATCAGGTTCTCATGATGCTCTCTTCCTCTCTAGTCAATAAAAGGGGTAAAGGGATTCAGGGAACTTATAAAGTTTCTGTTAATCTTAAAAATTTCTGTCATTTCAAGAATTCACTTTGTACTCCTTTGTTCCATAGGAGAAGTTTAAAAGGAAAATGAAGATAACCTAGTGAACAGGAATCTGAAATGTCTTAGTCATGGGCACTGGCACAATTTGGTTTTAGCCAAAAAGGGGAAAAATGAGGTCCAGAATCTCTTGAGACTTCTGCTTCTGAATTTTTAAGGAACGGAAGGATTCTAATATCATACACTTCCAGTGATTCTCAATTCTGACAGCACATTAGAATCAACTTGGGAGTCAAACAAACAAAAAAATCCTGGGCCCACTCCAATGAGTGATTTAATTAGTTTGGACACAGCCTGTGCATTGTTTTTTAAAAGCTCCTCAGACAACTCTAATGGTAGGTAGGATTGAAAACCACTGACTTGGTTTAAACTTCTCACATTACGGAGAAAAACCTTAGCTGCGTGAGGCTGAGTGACTCATTCAAGGTCACCAAATTAGATAGAGAAAGAACATGAACTTGGAGCAGGCAAACCTGGATTTAAACCTTAACTTAATAACTGTCTGTAGGACCTTGTAAAAATTACATAACGTGAGAACCTTATTCGTTCATCTGTAAAATAGGGATACTGTCTTCCACCCTACAAGGGTTTTTGTGGGATAATAATCTACTGTCTAGATTGCAAGTGGTACAATGCCTACCACTTGATAGGGTCCCAATAAATAGTAGTTACTGTAGCATTATTATTATTATTTACTGTTAAAGAACCAGGGTTTCCTGATTACCAATCTGAGGCTTTCTAAAGCCCTACCACAAGTCTGGAGTGGAGTGGTTACTTAAGACCTGGACTTCTAAATTCCCAGCTCCTTGCTTTATCCAGATCTTCAGATAAGGCTTGGTTTGGGAAGGAATCACTCTTCTCAATAGAGGAATCTATAGCTGTGAAGACACATAGGGTTTTGACCATGGAACACAGAGCCATGTTTTCAAATCAAGGGCTTTAGCTGAAAATCCTGTTTTAGAATCATTCTGAAGTTTACTATTTAAGGAATTTGATTGTGAAGAAACTTTTTGTGGAGCAAAGGATCACCTTTTTATATTATTTAAGTTTGTTTAGTTAGGTCTACATTTGGTCCACTGAGAGACTCTAAGGAATGTCTGGTTACTGCCACAGTTACATAGAACACTGAACATATAAAGGCTTTTCCCTTTAAAAATTCTGTGAGATTTAAAAATTCTGTGATGAAGTCATCATCCTATTAGATGCTGTGATTATTCTGTGGTAACTGGTAAGTAAGAAAGCATAAAAACCACTAAGAGTGGGGTCAAGAATGCTGGGGTTTATTTATTTTCCTTGGGGAAATGTAGAAAGCCTCTTTGATGGCATTCGGTGAGACTTAGGTGTATGCCACTCAATAAGGCAATGGGCTGTACTATCTTCCTTAAGGGACAGTACTTCTACTTTAATTAACAGCTCAAAGTACTTTTTTGTCTGGGCCTGATTTTTTAATCCCACTGAAATACAGTGTTCTGGGCACAGCAAGGATAACTCCATAGGAGGGCAAATTCAAAGTCTACCTATTAATAAGGTAATGTGCTAAACTCTTCTAACACCCCAACCATTACTCTAGATAGAGAAGAAAACTTCATGTAAAAAGATTCAAGATAACAGAGTAATTTAATCTCTAGTAATAGAAAAGGAGGAGTTTCTAGCAACTCTAATTACAACTAAGCACCTACTCTGAGGCGCTCTTTTGGGGTAATCAGCATTAAGAAGAGGGTCACTGCTGATCTTTGAGAAGTGAGGCAGGGGGCAGTGTGGAAGACCTATAAACCACTTGCACGTATCTTGTTTCTCAAAGGAGCATCACAGATCACTCCCCTGGTTTGCCAGAATTTATGTACTGCAAAGTCTTCGAGTTGATTTTATTAGACAGCCCAAGACTGTAGACCCCTAGACAATGAGCAGGGGTCAGATATATTTTAATGTAATTCCAACTGAATGGAAATAACCAGAAGACTGGTGGATCTTTAATAATTCTCAATTTACCCACTTTCTCTAATTTTCTTTATAGAACCCAGCCCTAGGAGCCAAAATGAGGTTGGCCTGTTCTGAGACAGTAAAATTAAAAAGTGCTCTTGGGTGCTTTCCCACATCCCTGTACACACATGGCAGGTGATATTCCACCATTTATTCCATGTTTCCTGTTAACTGGACAGTAGACTCAAAATGCAACCTCTCCATGCAGAAGGTCTATCAGCTGAAGTGGGAGGAAAACCAATAGCGTTGTATCCTAAAAGCCAAGTAAAGAAAGCATACCAATGAGTGAAGAGTAACCAACTGTGTCATATATGGCTATTAGGTCAATTAGGAGGAGAATTGAGAATTGACTACTGAATTTAGTATTATAAAGTCACTAGAGTTCTTAAACAAGGGGCATTTTGATAGAGGGGTGGGGCAAAAGCATAAATGAAGAAGATTTGAAAGACAATTGAAAAAAAACTGGAAAGAGCTAGTAAAAATGGTTTTTGTACAGAAATGCAACCTCCTGCTTCTCTTTTAAATTTCGAAATGTTGGAATTCCTCAGGGCACTCTGCTTGTTTGTCATTCTTTCTGGATCTATAATCTCTCTGGTGGTCTTTGTCATTCTTATACTTTCAAATGATGTATTGTTTCAAGAAGGATGAAGGGGTCACTAGTACTAAAAATAGCAGAGAGATAAGGTAATTTAAGGGGTAAAAAATTATCCATTGTACCTAGCACCCAATATTTAAGTGAAAATGCGTTAGAGCAATGAATGATTACTGTTTTAATTTCAGTATCTTTCACGTGGAAATGTTCCAGGAAAAGATAGGCTTGTAGTTGGGCTGGAGAGGAATGTGATACCGGGAAGCAGTTAAACTTGACTAAGGGGTGGGTAAGTGGCAAGTAGAAATGATGGATTGAAGACAGTCACAAGAAGCATACCAGTGAAAGGTTTGTCAAGTCAGGAGCTGGACTTGGCATTTGTGGGTAATGGGAGCCCCAGGACTTTTGGGTTCTGTATATGTGACAATCACCTGGATGAAACGTCAGGTGGGAGAAGGGGTAAGGAAGTGATGGTAAAGATACTTTCTAGTGAAGCAAGACAGAAGCAGATTAGATGGCTGCATAAAGAGACTGAAAGTCCCCAGCTCACAGGACCTTATTCCTTGAGAGGCCACTGAGTACAAGAGAATATACCAGAGACAGAGGCCGAATATACCAGAGGCAGGCTAAGTACTGGGGTTTATAATCAAGGCCTGGCAGACAAGTTTGGTTGGCTCTGGAGAAGATAAGGAATTCAGGCATATCAAATCCCTCTTCCTACCACACCTTCACAGTCTGGGGGTGTTAACAAAAATCATACTTGCCATGTTTTCAGCACAAAACTAAGGGCATCTTCTCCATTAGCGTTTTCCCCCTACACAATTAACCTGAGACCCCTTGTAACAAAATCCAAGTTCTAAACAGGAAATAGAACACCAGTTTACTTTAAGCTGTGTCAGAAGGGTCTGTTTTTAATTCAATCCAAAGCCAGGTTCCTTCCCAGAAGCCACCATTTTACTGGCACTAATTGCTCTGTCCATATTCTTAACACAGGGATGAAGAACTAAATGATTAAATCATGAAGGTAAAATGCTCCCTTTCACTCTATGGCCCTTTTAGATCAGAACTACAAAGGCATGGTATAGGTGGAGAAAGATAAATGTATTCGAGAGATGTCTGTCTCTTTCTTTTCCTAGAGACTATAAAAAAATTAGAGCCTCTTAAAAATGTTAGAGCCTCTTTAAGCTGCGTATGTCTATATTCTTTTAGGGACTGCTCAACAATGTCATCTATGTGTTATACACAAGGTATCTGTTATTCTTTGGAAATTCAGCAACTGAATAGCCTGTAAAGTCATCACTTGTTCCCCACCTAGATATTACAGGTTATGAGCCATCCTGTTACAGTGGACTTGATTGAGACAATGAAGCCTAATGCAGGCTGATTATGTAATAAATGGATGATTATACCAGCAGGATTCTACCTTTACATATGTAGGAGGTTTTAACACTGGAAATGCCTAAATTCATGGCTTTTGAAGTGAAAAAAGGTAGTACCAGTGACACACAGCTTTCTCTAATCCAAAAGTGATACACGGGAAGAAAGGGAAAAAAGTCCTTGCCCTTTTGTAAGGACAGTGGCAGTAAAAGTAAGAGACAAGTGTACCACAGTGCCATTCATTCACTTAGGCACTAAACACAAATCCAGGAATGGTCACTTGAGCTGGCAGGTAAGGTTTACTAGACAATCTTAGTCTCCATTCCCTAATTCTCCTGTGACATATTAGCTCTTCTCCCAATTCAGTCCTCTGAGATGCTAGTCTCCTAGGTTTCTTATTGGCCTGGAAGGAAGTATTCTGCTGACCTTCAAGTTCAAAGACCTGAAGAAGGCATTAAGAACATTTTTCATTAACAAAAGGGACCAAGGTGATTTGTCTAACCAACCCCGACTGATTCTAAAATCCTCTCGGTTATGAGCAGACTATCCTAAGTAGAATCTGGGTCCCTGCCAGGGCCTGATTCCATGATTAACTGATTCCTATGTAAGGTAGGAGATGAAAGGGTTGTCTGAAGTCACATGATAGAATTTCTGTTTATGGTGATAAGGCAAGTTCATTTGATCTATGGCCTGAACCCTTGAATGTGTCCCTTAACAGCTTTAATCTCAGCACTGTGGTAGCAGCTCCCTTAAGTAGGCCACCCAGCACCACCACTAGAATTGTGGAAAAAGCTTTAATGAGGCTTAAGTCATGTGTAGAAATAACTTCTGATCGCTTAAAGTAAATACAACCCCAAATAGATTCAGGAAAAAAAGTCTTGAGTCAATTATTGCTGCTATGTTTTAAGTGAAATATATCTACCATATCTTTGCAGATGTTTTTAAGAGTCTAAGGAGAAACCTATTCGTTACCGACAAGACAGATCCCTAGACCATTTCCACATGAATTTCACTGCCTGGATGGATGCAAGTGGTTTGACTTCATCTCAGTATTCCTTTTTGCCCTCGTTGCAAGTTAAACCTCACCCCACTGTCTGTTGCAGCCCATCAGTGGAATAGCAGTAGTTTGAGTGATGTGTGAATAGCTGGTGGCAGTGGAGGATTCTTAGCACCAGATGAACACTCTTATGTGCCTCAGGTAGGCTCAGACACACTCTATTACTGCTATCATCAGCATGCAGGCCAGTTATGAAAAACAGAGTCTGTAAATGACAGTGTTAAACAATTTGTGTCCGGTGTCTCTTTCTGTATGAACACACTTGAATTCCTTACCAGATAGCATTAGAAACACGTTTTATCACTTGTACTGCAACCAGCACACAAAAATCTACTGTTCTGTGCATAAAATTCAACCATGCCTCGTAAGAGAAAATTTTCCTGTCTTTTGTTTTCTAGGTGAAGCTTCTATACATACATCTTTGAAGCCCTTGGGTATTCTTTTGAAAAAGAGTGTTCCTAGACACCAAAACATTGTGACTTGTGTGGAGGAAAAGCAGAATATTACTTGGATTTGGAGGGAAAAGCGTGCAGCTTTTACAGTGTATGATCTCTTTTACTACTGGCATATCTGGTGGAATTGGAGGAGGTACTATTCCTAAGCCAGGCATCATTGGAGTTATTGGTGGAATTCCAGTCATCATTCCAAGAGCAGGATCAAAATCTAAAAAAGGAGAGAAAAGAGAGAGCAATAAATGACACCAGGCAAGGTCAAGTGGAGGCAGAATATTACCTTACAAATTTCAAACCAAATCTTTCTAAGACAGAGGCGAAATATTTAAGAAAACATGGTATTAGCATCACCAGGTCTTAAATATCATATTCTACTTGTGTATTTTCCTTTTGGGATAGGGCTGTTTATTTTTGCTTGACCAATCTGTTTATCTCTATATCTCATTTTGATATCCAGGCCTTTCATACTATGACTGTGCTTTGTCTGTTGATCTTGCCTTCCACTAGTTCCCAATGCACACCCTCCACTCCATTGGGACAAGGCTTCTTCCTCTCCCTTGTAACACTTGTCTTTTTGCATTATAGCATAGTACTAAGAGCATACAATTTGGGAATTAGGCAGACCTGGTTTGCTTAGCAGGATGAATCTTTTGAACCTCCATTTTCTCATTTACAAACCCCTACCTGATAGGGAGCTGTGACAAATAAACAAAATGATAAATGTGATGTGCTTAGCATAATGTATAGCACAAAAATACTCGATAAATAACCATTCTCTGTGCTTTTGTTCATGTTATTCTCCCTGCCTGGAATCATTTGAGCCTCCCCAAATTCTCCCCATACTTCAAGCTTTGCCTTAAAGAACTCTTCAAGGCCATTCTTCCTGAAGAACTTTTTCCAGATATTTCTGGTTCATTCTCAAATCTGTGTTGAAAAACTGTTTTGCAGCTGTTGCCACTGAATTTTATTTTATTTTGCATCATCTTTTCATTCAGGGATGCTTCTTGGATGTGTAGGAGCCCTCACAAATGTTTTTTCTGTGAGGTTCATCTACATACACAGTTTGATTTACCCTAAATCAGTATTACCACTATTCAGTGGCATAATCTCATGAGATACTATGAAAGAAATGCCACACCAGGCAGCTAGAGTGATTTACTTACCAGGCTACCTTCCTGGAACCAAGACTCTGAGAGGACTCCAAAGGTCCAAAGAGGAGTTCCAAAGCTTCTTGGAGAATCTGACTGACCCCACATGTGGGGTAGAGGATTGGAGAGTGCCCAAAGGGGAGAAAGAAGGACTGGGATCCACATAAGTTCAGTATGAGATTGGGACTCCTTGCTTAGACAACACTGTGTATCCTGGTCAATTCCAGGCAATGAAGAGGAAATTTAAAAATTTCAAGAAAGGTGCTTCATAAGATTAGAACCTAAAGAGGATCTGTTCTGGACTCAGGGCAACTACCCTGATCACAGTACCTACCTGGCTGGTCCTTAGCACCAGATGGGGACTTAGACAGTATCAGGGCAGGCATTTCAAAGCATGAGGTCCCCTGAGATGTGAACCTAAGGCAATGTTCCCACTTGCCTGGGTCTAAGGGTGATACTGATTTCATTTAAATTTTGTCTCTGTATTGAAACACAAGTTCTTTGAGAGAAGGGAATGCATTCTACTTCCTTATTTCCCCACTTCTCACCACTGTCCTCTGCTACAGAATGCACAATGCACTACAAACAAAGTATTGCATAAGGAATTCTGATAATACAAGGGTAGTTGCAGTAGCACTAGCAGGTCCAACTCCCAAAAACCTTACTCTGCTCACCACAGACGCTTGAGGGGGCAATGCCTAAAAGCATGTCCTCAAGCTGGCTCTGAATACCCTGGATGGCTCTCTAAGATACTGAAATGGGTAGATCTAAACAGGGTAAAAAAATCTGTGGTCCATAGAGAAGCAGAACTTCAGGTATAATAGGCCCAGAAAAGTGAGTCTTATGACTAGGCAGATGGGCAGGCGGGTAACACATGTGCATCTTCTATTCAAAGTCAGCCCATAAGAGCTAGCACATTCCCTATCTTCCCACATGCTGAAATATCAAGACCCCAGATATGTATGGGAAGAAAAAAAGATGTCTTCCGAGAAATTAGAAGAATTTTTTTCTGAAAACAAATTTACTTTTACTCTTACATGTCAGCTCACCTAACATGCACTTGTACACATGCATGTGACTGTGTGCATACACACACACACACACACACTCCCTTACTTCCTCCCTGTGGCTCTCATATCTCTAGTTTCCTCCACATACTAGTTACATGACCTTAAGGAAGGTTTCTTAATATCTGGTAATATAACACTATTTCTTTTTTGATAAAAATGGGGATAAATGATGACATTTAGCTCAAAGGATGAAAGGACAAAACAGGTATGAAAACCTCTGGCATGATAGGTGGGTGTCTTGATAGTTAAGTTTCCATCCTTCCAGTCAAAACATCTGTACACATCAATAAGTTCACTTATTCAGGCATTCATTCCCACATTCTATAAGCATTTATGATAGCTTTTTATATGTCAGGCTCTATGGGGGCAGGGGGTCCAGATTTTCCTTTCCATCTTAGGCCCCTGATACCCTGTGTTTCTATGCTATAGAATAAGAGCACTGTGGTTAAAAATGCCATTTATGTCTTTGGAAAATTTGATTCCTTGTGTATATGATTTTGGAAAAATTGTTAACATTATCTCACCCATTTACAAACTGTTAATTTTCAGTAGGAAAAGATCAGATTAGATTGTGTGCCAACTAAACAATTCCATCTATTTTTCCCCTCCAACTGAAATGTTTGTCTTCTTTTTTATTGTTCTGCCTGCCTCCTCATTGTTATTCATATAGCTCTGTCACTCACAACTCTACCTTAGCACAGATTACAGAAACATCAGTTCATTAAACAAGTTCTGCCGCTTTGGCTGAGAAAGAAATGCCTGTCTCCATGTACTGTCTACTAATAAATGGAGACAAACAAAAAACAAATACACGGGATAAATATAACTCCTGACTGATGTACTCACCACTCTGTTTGGTATGATTACATTAATATTTTATGAAATTCATTTAAAAGCAAATGTATTCATGACATATGGCTAAAGTGAGAATAGATAAACTCCCTTTCTTTCTTGTGTTCAATATGCCAGGAGTTCCATAGGCTACATTGCCTAGCAGGGCTTGCTAGAGGGCAGGTTGTACAAGACATTTCAAAGACTCCTAACACATTGATTATTCTTTTGTTTATCTTCAACCATTAAGCACCAAAGTTGATGTGAATTTCCAATGCCAACCAAGAAAATAACCATTTGAAAACATTGGACTTAAACAAGTATTGCAGAACCTGAAAAATCAAAGAAGTCAATTTGAAACACATTGGGAATAGAACATCAAGAGAAATTATCTCCCTCATCAAGGCCCCCAGCCTGGCTTTGACAAGTACACTAACAAGTGCATAGTATTAACATTTATGTTAGGAATTCAAATTTTTGGAGGAGATTTGAAATAATCTTATAAGGATTATGGAAAAGGCCAAGGTATTCTTCCAAAGTCCTTCCACAATAAACACCCTGTTTTGCTTTTATATCTCTTCTTCTAGCACCTTTTCCCTACAGCCTTCTGACTCTTGGCATTGCCATGCCTGGAACTGTCATAAGGCATTGGTTTGTATTCCCTCTTCTGATTCATGAACTTCCCTAAATCTCAGTGTACTAGAGATGCTATGAATGTGGTGTTAGTTGGGCCAGCTTGCTCCTCTGTGTTGCAGCTCTACTACAAGATTTCAAGTAATACTTCATTGTAGCTTTAAACATTCCTGCTCCCTAGCAACTTGGGCACATTCAACCTAGAGTAGTTATCTCGAAGTAAAATCATCCTCTGCTCTCCTTACACATTTGAGCCAGGGAGTTACACTGGAGGCACATACCATTTCTATGCTGCCATCCAGTCATCCATATGTCCATCCATT
This sequence comes from Enhydra lutris kenyoni, assembly GCF_002288905.1. Classification (NCBI taxonomy): domain Eukaryota; kingdom Metazoa; phylum Chordata; class Mammalia; order Carnivora; family Mustelidae; genus Enhydra; species Enhydra lutris. Next base: position 13,280,192 of record NW_019154137.1, read on the forward strand.
CAATAGTTTGATGCCAGGCCCTGTACCAGGTGTTGGATTGAGGGAATGACTAAGGCAAAAATCCTCGGCCTCATAGTCTAGTTTAGAAACATTCACGCAGTTAAAATGCTGTATCACCGATAATCAACACCCAAACTGTTGGGTGCTTACAGTGTGCTAGGCACTGGGCTAAGCATTTTATAAAATCACATTCCAGCAAACCTGTGAACTAGCTACTGTTATTATCCTTCATTTTATACAGAAATTGGGGCTCGGAGTATTTAGTTACTTGTCCAAGATTACAAGCCAATAAGAAGCAGAACTAGGATTCAAATCTAGGCTGGTCTAACTATAATGCTCCTAACCACTACACTGCCTCTCAGTATAGTATGACAATTGTTTTTATCAATTAACTCAATTATAGGTGTAAGGTGAAACAGATATGATTAAAAACAAGGCAGATGAGGGGCTCCTGGGTGGCTCAGTGGGTTAAAGCCTCTGCCTTCGGCTCAGGTCATGATCCCAGGGTCCTGGGATCGAGCCCCGCATCGGGCTCTCTGCTCAGCAGGGAGCCTGCTTCCCTTCCTCTCTCTCTGCCTTTCTGCCTACTTGTGATCTCTGTCTGTCAAATAAATAAATAAAATCTTAAAAAAAATAAATTCTAAAAAAAAAAACCAACATGGCAGATGAGCAACAAAGTGCTTCCATACAATTATTTTTTTGTCCCAGTGTGACAGATTAAAGGTGGATACAAATTGAGACTCCTCTCATTAAGAGGTGAGGTCTATATTGCCCACCCCCATTTGAATCTGGATGGGCTCCAGACTACTTTGACAGAAGAAGTCTTGTGTCTATTTTCAGGCTCAGGCCTTAAGAGAGATACCATTTCCATTTCTTGTTTCTGGGAACACCTGCTACTGAAACTTCAAGAGACTGTGTAACATGTTGGAGTATGGTTGTAGAGAGACATGTGGAGAGGGCCTCAGAGTAAATGGAAGGAGAGGGATCCAGCTGAGCTCAGTGTTTTTATCTGTCCCTTCCAAGGTGCCATGCATATGAATAAAGTTGTCTTGGAACCTCCAGACTAGCCTACCATAGCTGAGACATTCCAGTTGATACCATATGGCACAGAAGAATTGCCCATATGAGTCCTACCCAAATTCTTCTCCCAGAAACTCATAAAATAGAATAAAATGATTGTTTTTAAGCTACTAAGTTATAAAATAGTTTGTCATACAGCAGTAGATATATAAAGTATGCAATATGGCTAGGGAATAGGATGTGATTAGTCAATAGAGTTGGTTATTTTCAATGAATGGAAATAGTACAGTAAGCACCCAAACTAGACTGATCATGATTTTTCTTAGATTATTGAAAGGTGTTTTGTGACCTTCCAAGGCCCCAGAGCCACTATCTTGAGAAACTGTTGTCACTGTACTGTTGCTGTGTGGAAGTGGGCCAGTTGAAACAATGTCAGGGGACTAACACTCTACTAGGTGAACTAAGACTACAGATGTCTACAAAACACTAGGAACCTTAGAGGTTCACCATTTTTGATGCTTGAGAAAGATACCACACATGCCAATTTCATTGTTCAGTCCTTGATATTTTCTGGAAAGACGGTTCACGGTGGTGTTCTTCCTATAAAATGCAAACTCCATTTTTGTGGCAGGGGAAGAGGGATGGTGTCCATAATACTACTACTCATTAATTCAATGTACATTAATTTCTAGGTTATGATTTGATTTTATACATATCATCTCATTTAATCCTCATAATTCTAAGGAATGGGCAATATATTACTCACTATTTTACAGATAAGGAAATTGAGGCTCAGAGTTAACAGTGTAAGGCCATTTAGTAGGTGGCTTTTACTAACCATACTCTCAACCATTACTCTATATTGCTTCCCACAAAGTCCATGGATCCACAGGAAGAAAAAGATACTCCTTGTCAGATTAAATTCTGTTTCTAACTACTCAACCTGTAGCATGCCTTCAAATATTTATGTCCAAAAGGCTATCATCCAGTTGCTTATTTCTATACCTAGAACTTCCTGTTGAGATGTTTGATATATGTATTGTCACACTATTAGGTAATTTAGAAGCTTCTGTTTTAAATCCATTGTTTCAACTTTGACCCACAGAAGAAGTTGAAACTGTGGCAGTGTATGAAGTGGAGGCGGGCAGAGGTAGGAGATGACACATTTACTGTTGCTCTTATCTTTTTAGAACTGGGCCTGGTTCTGGCTAGCTGGGAGGCCCTTCATACCCTCAGAATGCTCTGCTGAACTTAGTGACTTCTCCCCATTCAAGGGCTGCCCTGCCCATAAAGGTACTTCTATTCTGTTAGATGTTCCAGAGACTCTTTAAGCACCAGGAGGTAGTTTGCACTCACAGTAAAACCACTGTAATGCAACCATAGATTAGGCTAAAATAAGTGCTCCAAATGGGATCTAAATATATTAAGGTATTTCACAGAGAATTATGATTCCAATTCAGGTATACATTTCCGGGACATTATTGCTTTTTCTTTAGAGTTCCCACAAAATTCACTGGAAAATTAAGAATTATGCCTGGGTATTAAGAAATTTTAACCCATTACAGTCTTGACTGCCTCCTCTTCATGCAAATCCTCAAAAAGACTTTTCAAGCCATCATTTGCACACTGAGGTAAAGAGAGAATACATATTTCTAAGGACAGCCTGGCTGCACTGTGAGATGATCCTGCAGTTATCACTAGTCCTCTTGGAAATAGGGCACAAGTCTCCAAATTTTTGCATAATGACTCTCAAGTTCTACCAATATTTGCCTGCTTCTGCAGAAGATCATCCAAACCCTTGCTTCAGGCCAGCCAGAAAGTTGAAGCAGGGCCTGGTTCATGTACAATGGCAAATAAGGTAGCAAACTAGGCTTGGGTGGGTTATATGTTTTTAATTTTAGTTCACAAAGACTCACCCTAGTAAGTCTCAACTTTGATTTCAAATTTCTACTAATGAAGCTTTATTTCTTTAGTATAAATTTTTGCAAATATCTACTTTTTCTAGCCAATCTTCCACCTATTCCTTCCTATTTATTTATACTGTGTTCTTGCCTTGTTAGAACATTTGACAGATTCAGGATCATGACTTTGACTCTCATCATGGGATGCTGTGAACACCTGTAGAGGGGCATTAGTGAGGACATTTCACGCTACATCTGTGGTTCCCAGATTTCAAGATTTTAGAGAGGAATAAAATAAAATTACATACATGTATACATTTAATTATCACCCTCTTAATTTGCCAAGAGAAGGTGTGGAGAAAAATAGCAGAAACTAGCCAGTGTACCATTTGCACAGTTCATAAAAGACAGAATATTTTAAAACCAAAAATATAGAAAGTCTATAATCTCAGAATAAAGAACAGTGCTTTCAATTGTGCAAATTTAGCTTTATGTAAAAATCACTGTATTTTTAGTTCTTACATTTTGCAACAAACTAGGGAAAGTAATTGACTAATCCTGGGCTACACACCCATGCTTGGGCTTCAGAAATCACTCAGCTACCACACTTTGTCTCCATTCCTATATATGAAGCTCCCTGTGAAAAGATTTCAGAACAAAAATATCCAACACACACAAAATTGTGAAGGGCTATGAAAAGTTTGACTTCTCTGAGCTTTGGTATATTTTCTCCTCATGGAAAATGAAAATTATGTAATTGATCATGTTTCCCTTTTTGTTTTGGTTATCTGGTCACTGTATGGCTCACCTTTAGAAATTGGATAGGATCCTATAACCTACACATCTGAATTCTAATTAACCTCCCTACCTGGTCTTCACCTCTGATACTCATTTATATTTTCCTAGATGCTGGTTTATTTTACTTATAATTTTTCTTTTTTATTATAACCTTACTTACAAGCTGCCTCAAAGTCTTTATGGAATGGGGTGATGTAATTCCACTCAACATTTAGTCATTATCCCTGTACCATACACTCTTACATACTTTTCAGTCATTGATGCATCAATTCCGCTTCCTGGACCATCCTTAGCTCTTTTTTTCCTTCCTGCCACATTTTTTTCCCCATATCCTGCCACATATCCCTGGATACTGAACTAAAATATTACCACTTCTGTGAATGTTCCTAGATCATGACCACTTACCTATCACTCCCCCTCATCCTATCCTGGCTAAAACAGTACTTTTCTGTATGTTTCTATGTAGACATTTGTTACGTTGTAGTGTCGTGATATTGACTTTGCTGCCTCTGCTACTGGAGTTTGAGCTTGAAGGCAAGGATTGAGCCATGCCCATTTTGGATCCCCCTGACCGTAGCTCAATATACTTTTAATGAATGGATGGGTGAATAAAAGCACAAATGAACAAAATGGATAGGAAGCCTCTGATTTGTCATTCAAGAGGCATCTCATACATGAGATGTATTAGAGAGAAAACATGGGGGTTCTAAAAGTACTGAGGCCAGTATGAGGGCAGGAATCTTGTCTTTTTTGTTCACTGCTTTATCCCCAGGGCTTCTCACAGTACCTCACATATAGCAGACCTCAGTAAATATTTCTTGTATGAATGAATGTGCAAATGATATCACTTGGCCACATTTTGTAATAGTTTCCATGGGGAGTCTTGAGAGTATGATCACTGGGTAGGCTTTAAGCTTGTTTTATGGAGGCACTAATTCTGTTCATTATAGTGTTTTACATATCATTGGCTTTCAGTGAAGTGTCCATCATGCAGATGAATAGTGCTCTCCTTTCTCAGGATTTCAGCCTTATCTGCCACTGAAGGCATATTCTTTTTGTGGAAGATATTAAAAATAATGGAACCACAAGTCTGGCTCTCCTTGGAGAGCTTGTAGAGCAGTGGCCTGTCATGTGTTACACATCCCATTCTTTCTTTCTGTTCCCATCAGAGTTGGCCTTCTGGGTTCGGTGAGAACTGTCTTCTTCTTCTTCCTTTTTTTTTTTTTTAAAGATTTTATTTATTTGAGAGGGGAGAGAGAGAGAGGGAGAAGCAGAGCCTGATGGGGGGCTTGATCCCAGGACCCCTGGATCACAACCTGAGCCAAAGGCAGATGCTTAACTGACTGAGCTACCCAGGCATCCTGAGAACTGTCTTCTTAAAAAGGACAATGCCCATGGATGGGCAGTATCTTGATCTGGGAATAAGATCCATAAGTACATACTTTCCAACATCTCCTATTATGGAGGTGACACAGTCAATAAAGCAGAGACACCATAATAAAAGACTGTCTCCTTTGGGACTTCATAGGCTCCACATTTGGATGCTAAGAATATTTTAATTGAGGGGAAAATAAAGGAAGCAGCACACAGTATTCAATAATTGGTTCATTCTTGGATTCATCTGCGATGATGGGCAGAACAATGCTCCTTAAACAGAAGGTCTGACTCTTTTTGGTCCCTCTCTTCATGTGAAAACTAACATTAGTCTTATTTGACCAGCTTGGAAAAACAAATATTCCTTCAGGAAAGACAGCTGCCAGTCAGAGGGAACCTCCTAATCTGCCATCATTATGGATTAACTTTACTGAATAGCAGCTGTACAAAACACCATGTTAGATGAAAGGGAGCTCCCAACCAAACCCCAGAGATGGCCTGTTTCTGCTCCCCACTGCCCTGATGACAAGTATGTGTCCAAGAGACTCAGCTTCCATGACAGTATGGATTTGAGCTCTCTAGGGCAAGTCAAGAAAGCTTATGTATCATTTGTTTTTCATCAAAGCCAAAAGCCTTTTCTGTTGTCACAGGCCAGATGAGACAGCACACAAAAAAAGGTCTGTTGTCTCAGTAGGAAACCTAAGGGGCAGAAAAGTTGTTGAATTACTGAGCCATTAGTGGGTGACCTCAGGGAACAGTTCCATGTGGCTCATTGGCTGCCATTTCCATTTTAAGGAATCTTGAGGGGGCAGAGAGAGGACTGGGGATGTTTTAGACCATTCGGTTAACATGTTACATAATAAAGATAATAGGGACACTGTCCCAGAACCTGGGAAAAAAGAAGGGTATGCAGCATTGGAGTGTGGTGCCAACCTTCCATTTCTGTGGACACCCCCTCAGATTTACAGGGAGCAGTCAGTGGCGCCATCATCCAGCACCTCTCCTGGGGAAGATTTTGTTTCTGCATTCACTACACTTCACTGTTGCTAAGAATACAAATGAGGCACAATTCAATTTTTTTGTGAGCCATATATCAGATGTGAACTTGAGACAGTAATAATTGTTAAGTTCACTGAGAGGTTACTGTGAACCAGGCATCATTCCAGGACTTTAACGTATTTACTCATTAATCTTCACAACAACCCTATGACATAGGTGCTATTATTATCTTTGTCTTACAGATATAGAAACTGAGGCCTAAAGATGTTAGGTAACTTGCCAGTGTTTACACAGCTACTTAATGGTAGAACACAGATTTATTTGAACCTAGGCAATCCAGACCCAGAATCCATGTTCTAATCTCAGTGGTTAAACTGACTTTCTAAAATAATACAGAGAGGAGAAAAATTAGTTCACCCAAAATTCAAGCAATTTTACAGGTAGCTTCACAAAGTATGTCTCAGCCCAATACTACTGTCCCATGTATTTTTAAGACAAGAAGGGCACTACTAAACTAAGTATCCGTATTTCTGGGTAGCTCAGTCAGTTCAGCATCCAACTCTTGTTTTGGGCTTTAGGTCACCATGGCAGGGTGGTGGAATAGAGCCTGGTGTGGGGCTCTGTGCTCAGCGGGGAGTCTGCTTCTCTCCTCCTCTGCCTGTCCCTTCTCCCTCTCATGCGCGCAACCTCTCTATTTCTCAAATAAATAAATGAATAAATCTTTTAAAAAAATCTGCATTTCTAAGACCTGGTTTCCAAAAAGTCAAGTAACTTTCCCTAGAGCATAGCTAAAAGATCACTGAATCACAAAGCTGAAGGAGACCCTGAGAATCTATTTCTTCATAGTGCTTAAGAAAATAGGATATAGATAAAGGGGGCTAGAAGTAGAAATTAAAATCACTCCCGACATTTCAAATGTCTGGTTGGAAGTGGATGTGAGGAACACTCATTAGAGCTGACAGTGGCTGCAGAGCACCCAAATGCTTTCAATTTAAGTGGCAGCTTAGCAGCCATTTGAAGGAGGTGTTTTAGTATTTCCTTTATCTTAAAGAGAATATAGTACTACTAATAGTAATAATAAACCTTTATGGAGCGCTTATTATAGGCCAAACATTGAGCTAAGTATATTATTTAATCTTCACAGCAATCCTATGAAGTAGATACTATAGTTATTCCCGTTTTAGAGATGAGGGAACTGAGGTACAGATCGGTCAAGTAACTGGAGAGAGGTCATATAGCTAGCAAGCAGCACAGCAAGGATCCAAACTCAAGCAGTCTGTCTTTGAGGCCTATGTTGTTAAATACTAAGATACCTTCTCTGCAGGAACAGCCCTCTGAGTTACTGTTAAGAAAACCTACCCAGGTTTTTAGGCCAGTTATTGTCCTCAGCGTAAGCTGTGGGCCTATAATGATGGTTTGGATGATTTTGTTACTCTCAATGCTAAGCTTTTCTCCCTCCACATTATAGACGGGTGGCTAAGTATCAAAGATTACTGTGTGAGCACAGGTTTTATGTTTTGATGTGGTAATTTACAAATTATCTGCTATAACTCACATAGAGTCCCCTTGGCATCAAAGCAGATATGGCCTCAACATTTTTCCCAGGTCATAGATCCATACAGTTCAGATTTCCATAAACTCTATAGTGTAAGAGATTGTGACTCAGGACAACTCCATATGGAGCTATAAAATAATATATAATGTTTTAGTTTAAATTGTATTACAGTGAAATAATGAAGAACTAAATTTAAAGACCTATTACACCCTTTAGAAATATCTGTAAGAAATATATTAACAATGTTTTAAAGTATTATAATAGCCAACATGTTTGAGCACTAACTACGTGCCAGGCATCGTTCTAAGCACAATTAATTGTCACAAAACCCCTAGGGGTTAAGTATTATTAGTCTGATTTTATGAATGAAGAAACTGAGTCTCCTAGAAGATATTTAACTACTCAAAATAAAGTAGTGAAAGAAACAGGCTTGGAAGTCAGGCAGATTGACTCCCGGGTCTGAGCACTTAACTATTATACAATACTGGCTTCTGCCATAGCACCTGCTGATTCCAGATTGCCCCCAATAGTCATTCAAAACCCAAGGAGATCAATGGTCCAATCATTCGGCCCTCAAAGGATCCCTGGTTGCTCATTTCAACCATGGTTGGTCTAACGGAGCAGGATGCAATCTAGTCAACTATAGTCTAGAGCATGAAGTATAGTTTGATGGGAGAGTTCTTTGCCTCTGACATATATAAAATCCAAGTTCCTTTGCTCTCCACCCATCTCTTGTTCACATATTTTTTTTCTTTATATTTGGCTACTTTTATGCTGGTTTCCCAGTTTCTATGTAATCACATTTCTTAATTTATTATTAAGATTATTAAGCATCATTGCCTACCCTACCATGTTCCCATTATAACTTACAAGGATTCAAAATCTGAACTGGAATCGTGAAAGTATTTTGGGGGGAGTGGGGGTCACTAACTATATAAACAAATGGCACAACAAAGTGGCATCACTCTAGATCCATTTCTAACTTTACTGTATTTGTGAATAACCTGGGGATCATGTTAAAATGCAGCTTCTGATTCAGTAGCTCTGAGCTGGGGTTGAAAATTCTGGGCTTCTTAACACCTCCTGGATTATGCAGATTATATTTTGAGTAGCAAGGTACTTGATCAGCCTGGTTCTGTCATTCATTTAAGAAGGATCACAATGAGGGCGCCTGGGTGGCTCAGTGGGTTAAGCCGCTGCCTTCGGCTCAGGTCATGATCTCAGGGTCCTGGGATCGAGTCCCGCATCGGGCTCTCTGCTCAGCAGGGAGCCTGCTTCCCTCTCTCTCTCTCTCTGCCTGCCTCTCCGTCTACTTGTGATCTCTCTCTCTGTCAAATAAATAAATAAAATCTTAAAAAAAAAAAAAAAAAAAAAAAAAAAAAAAAAAAAGAAGGATCACAATGAAATGAACCTGGGGAGATTAATGTTTAGGGTATTTTAAAAGAACCCAAGGCTTCCTGAGATGGCAATTTCCTAATGTCTTCACAAATCCATTTTAATAGTTAATAGTTCTGACAGCACAGAAGACTTCTTTGTGTGTGTTTAAACCAAATGCTTCAGATGCTGGGGCATTTTTCTTCTGATTTTATCTTTTTTTTGTTTGTTTGTTTCATTTCAGCGTAACAGTATTCATTGTTTTTGCACCACACCCAGTGCTCCATGCAATCCGTGCCCACTCTAATACCCACCACCTGGTTCCCCCAACCTCCCCCCCCCCGCCCCTTCAAAACCCTCAGATTGTTTTTCAGAGTCCATAGTCTCTCATGGTTCACCTCCCCTTCCAATTTCCCTCAACTCCCTTCTCCTCTCCATCTCCCCTTGTCCTCCATGCTATTTGTTATGCTCCACAAATAAGTGAAACCATATGATAATTGACTCTCTCTGCTTGACTTATTTCACTCAGATGATTTTATCTTTAGTGGAGATGGCGTTAGTACACCATGCCCATTCTCTTGCTGGCTACTTTGTTTAAAAAAATTGAAACAGTTATTCAATATGAAGAACTTTGGGATGGTCCCCACCATCTCCTTTTCCCCACTTTACGAATCTGTGATTTTTGAGATGTCTAAGTCAATTCTCATTTCCACTCCATGTTTGTCTCCTCTAAATCTATAAAATTAAATAAACTTTGTAATTCCTTCCCAAATCTTGTTGTCTTTTATTTCAATGAGCTATTTAAATATTTAATGACCATATCCTGCATCAGATATATTCCTACCTTGCCCATAGTGCTATAGGGAGTATACTAGTAACTTCTGGCCACCCAGCCTACAAAGCTCATATTACAAAAAATGCACACTCTAGGCAGAATCTGGTAAATGCCAACTTAAAAAGAAGTTGTGTCATACTGTTATATTTATTACCACATGGCCAATAAAAAGAAACACTTGTGATGTGATTAAAAATAGCATACCAGGTAAAATTGGTTGTCCAGCGATTCCCAGTGGTGCCATTCCAAGATTATTCATTGCTGTGGCCCATGCAGTTGGATCGGACATAGGTAGTGTCATTGCAGTGGAATCCACATTCAGATTTCTACTATTATCAGCTAAAGAGAAATGACAAGCAAAATAATTTGTTGTATTAAGGTTTCAGTATGTAGTTTGCTTAACATAAACTGTCAAACTCTTTACAGAAATGGACTGATGGACAAATGGTAGATCGGGCCTTAACACCCGCTCTTTATAAGGGTTAAAACAATATGGCTTGAATCGGCAGTAAGTCATAGAATTTGAAAGCAGTTTACCAGATGGCATTTTAGTGTGTTTCTTTCTTTCTGCTCCCTCTGTTCCTTCCTTCCCTTGTGTTCTTTTTTTTAATGAAGACTTTATTTTTTTAGAGCAGTTTTAGGTTCACGGCAATATTAAGGAGAAGTTACAGAGATTTCACATGTGCCCCTTGCCCCCCACACATGCACAGTCCCCTCATTATCAACATTCTGCACCAGAGAAGCACATTTTTTACAACTGATGAGTCTACACTGATGCATCATAATCACCCAAATGCCATAGTTTACTTTAGGGTTCACTCTGGGTGTTGTACATTCCATGGTTTTGGACAAATATATAATAACATGTATACATCATTCTGGTATCATACAGAATATTTTCACTGCCCTAAAAATTCTCTGTGCTTGCTTATTCATCCTTCCCTGCCCCCAACCCCTGGCCATTACTGATCTTATTCCATCTCCACAATTTCACCTTTTCTATAATGTCATATAGTTTGAATCATACAACATGCAGTCTTTTCAGATTGGCTTTTCTCACTTAGTAGTATGCATTTAATGTTCCTCCGTGTCTTTTCATGGTCTGATAGCTCATTTCCTTTTAGTCCTGGATAATATTCCATCATATGGATGCACCACAGTTTATCCATTCACCTATTGAAGGACACTGCAGTTGTTTCTAAGTTTTGACAATTACGAATAAAACTACTATAAACATCCTTGTGCACATTTTTCTGTGGGCATAAGTTTTCACCACCTTTGGGTAAACGCCAAACAGCACAATCAGTGGACTGTACTGAGAGCTTGTTTATTTTTATAAGAAACTGTCAACCTGTCTTCCAAAGTGCCTGCACCATTTTGCATTCCCATCAGCAATAAAGTGAGAGTTTCTGTTGCTCCATATCATCACCATATTTAGTGTTGTCAGTGTTTGGATTCTGGCCACTCTAATAGTTGTCTAGTGGTATTTATTGCTTTATTTTGCATTTTCCTGATGGTACATAATGTGGAGCATCCTTCCATATGCTTATTTGCCATCTGCATATCTTTTTAAATGAGGTATCTATTAAAGATTTTTTGACACGTTTTAAAATTGGGTTGTTTTCTTACTGCGTTTTAGGAGTTCTTTGTATATTTTAGACAATAGTCCTTTATCAGATGCATATTTTGCAAATATTTTCTACCAGTCTGTAGCTTGTATTCTCAGTCTCTTTACAGTGTCTTTTGCAAAAGAGAAAAGATTTTAATTTTAATGAACTCCAGCTTATCAATAATTTCTTTTATGGATCATGACTTTGGTGTTATATTTATAGCCATCACCATATCCAAGGTCCTTTAGGTTTTCTCTTATGTTATCTTCTAGGAGTTTTATAGTTTTGCATTGCACATTTAGGTCTCTGATCCATTTTGAGTTAATTTTTGTGATGTGTATGAAATCTGGGTCTAGATTTTTTTTTGGTATGCAAATTTCCAGTTCTTGCACATTTGTTGAAGAGACCATCTTTGCTCCATTGTATTGCATTTACTCCTCTGCCAAAGATCAGGTGACTCTATTTGTGGAGTCTATTTCTGGGTTCTCTATTCTACTCCACCGATCTACTTGTCTATTATTTCACCGATACCACACTGGCTTGATCACTGTAGCTTTATAGTAAATCCTGAAGTTGGGTAGCATCAGCCTTCCAACTTTGTTCTTCTTCAATATTGTGCTGGGTATTCTGGGCCTTTTGCCTCTCCATATAAACTTAAGCATCAGTTTGTTGATATACACAGAATAACTTGTTTGGATTTTGATGGGGATTGCATTAAATCAAGTTGAGAAGAACTGACATCTTGGCAGTACTGTGTCTTCCTATCAATGGACATGAAATATCTCTCCATTTATTTTGTTCTTTGAACTCTTTTTTGTTGTTTTTGTTTTAAAGATTTTATTTATCTGACAGAGAGAGAGAGACAGTGAGAGAGGGAACACAAGCAAGGGGAGTGTGAGAGGGAGAAGTAGGCTTCCCATTGAGCAGGGAGCCCAATGCGGGGCTTGATCCCAGGACCCTGGGATCATGCTCTGAGCTGAAGGCAGAGGCTTCACCAAATGAGCCACCCAGGTACCCCAGTTCTTTGATTTCATTCATCAGAGTTTTATAGTTTTCTGGGTTTTTTTCCTATATACCATAGGAGCTTGGGATACTTCTCATTCTTCTCATAGTCTAGTTGCATTACAATTACTTCAGCAGCTTCCATCCAAATTACTCATGCATGCAAATGAAGAAAAATCATCCAAGGGCTTCCACAGTAGCAATAAGAAATGAAAAATTATATTTTTGATGTTATTTCATATCTTTGAGGGAGTAGCATTGAATAGAAATGGACACACAATCAACAGATATCAAATTAGCCAACTAAATGTTTTGGGAATTAGGGGTACATCAGAGAGTATAGATAGAAGCAGATAGAATACACAGTCCCTGCCTTCAAAGGCTCTACAATCTAACTTAAGAGACCAGTGATGGTGGTAATGATTATTACTATTATCACTACTCTCACCACCTTCATCCATTACTACCAATAATTATTGAACACTCACTATGCGCTAGGTAAAGCACTTGGCATGCATTATTCTCATTTAACTTTTAAAACAACTTTACGGGAGGAACTATTTATATCTCAATTTAATAGATGAGAGGATTTTATTTTATTTATTTTTAAAGATTTGTTTATATTAGAGAGAGTGTGTGCACGTAAGAGAGTGGGGGAGGGGTAGAGAGGGAGAGAATCTTTAAGCAGACTCCCCACTGAGCAGGAGCGTGATTTGGGGCTGGATCCCAGGACCCATGAGATCACAACCTGAACCAAAACCAAGAGTCGGATGCTTAACTCACTGAGCCACCTAGGCACCCCTAATAGATGAGAGGCTTTTGAAGATCACATATGTTGTCCGAGGTCACCCAGGTTATATACTTTTAGCCACTTCGCTTTATTATCTCTAGTGAACAATTAAGAAACAATCAAAGAATTTAATGGAATTGACCAGAAATGTTACTAAAGTTTATGGAATGAAAAGTTACTGTGGCTTGAGTAGGTGGGAAAGACTTCATGGAGAAGATAGGATTTGAACAAATGGGCCAGATTTCTATAGATCATGTTTTGAGTGATGGGTAGTTATTAGATACAGAAGCAAAAGGGGAGTGATGACATAAGCAGACATTGAAGTGGGTTAGATGTGCATGTGCATGTATATACTTCATAGGTGGGAGATATATAATCATAGGTCATTGGAGCACAGAAAGACTTATTTTGGAAAATTTCCCTTTGATTAATTATTGCCTTAGAAAAATCTTTCCATGGCTCTTCTCCTACCTCTCATGTACACTCCTGCCAATTACACTCCTGAAGGCAACCCTTCTAATAGTAGCTTGCTATTTGTTAACATCTATCACATCCTTCTAACCTGGGAACATCAGGGATGATTCTTGGCCTTTTTTTTTTTTTTTTAAAGAAAAGTGCTATTTTGGACACTAAATGGTCAGAACAAGCAAATGCAAATGTCCAGAAACATTATTTCTGAAATATTAGTTTTTATCATTCTTCTATCCTATGTATCTTCTCCATAAACCACTCCCTCCGCCCCCACACAGAGTGACTAATGGCCTTAAGCATTTGTTACTATAGTCAGAAGTCACATTTCAGAACTGGTAATTTCTCTATGGGTAGAAACTCTAGCCCTCACACCCAGTTTTCAGTGCTCTCCTATGAAGGCATATTATGGCTAGAAATAGTCTCCTTGTAAATGTTATTAAGGAAACAACCATGGGGCATCAAATATCCTTTGGGTCAAGAGTTTACATATTGATTATTTGGTTCATCTGAACACCCAATCTCCAGTCCAGGTGAGACACGTTTTAGGGAATGTTATAGCTGGAAGGGGGCTGTTGAGATTACTAAATGTGCACCCTGATTTTCTCTAATAGCTGCAGAATGACTTCAAGAGGAAACATCTAGGTTTAGAAGGACTGGGCCCCCATACCAAAAATAATTTCTTGCAAGAGTCTGGCTCCTCGTTGGCTCTGTAGTTCTGGGAAACATAAGAGAATCAGGAATTATTCTTTTTTAAATTAACATATAATGTATTATTTGCTTCAGGGGTACAGGTCTGTGAATCCTCAGTCTTACACAGTTTACAGCATTCACCATAGCACATACCCTCCTCAATGTCCATAACCCAAGAATTATTTTTAATAAAGAATTCTGAGATCAAAAAATGAGAATTTACAATGTACCAACCTAGCCAAACTCTGGACTAATTTCTGGGGAGGGGAGAGAATTATCTAAATTACCAGTTTTTTAAAAAAAGGATAGCACAGTATTACTATTTTCAAAATATATATTAATTCAAAGTGCCTATTAAAATGTTAGCAAGTAGAGTTCCTGCTAGGCTTGTTTACATGAACCAGATGGTTTAGATAAGGACCATGTGTAATTAACAGCATTATTTTGCTATGATAAATTCAGTTCTTAAATTCTTAAGGAGTTCTGCTTTTTCATTTCCCTCCATTCCTCCAACACCCATCTCTACCTGTCAAATCCTACTCCTTTTTCAAGGGTCATCTGAAATGTTACCTTGTCTGTGAAACCACCTCCCTGGAATCAATTACTCCCTCCTAGTGTATTATCATTAACATTTTATCTAGAATTTGATTTTTATGTGTTTGCTTATTCTCTCACTCTTTTCCCCTAAACCAAACTTTTATTGAGTCTTACTACATGTCAGGTTATATGTTAGTGACTAGAAATATGGAGATGAACAAAATTCATTTACTGCTCTGGAAAAACTCATAATACAATGAGAGCATGACATATAAACAAATAAATATAAATTATTTTAATAAGTGCTGCAGTAAAACTATGAGGAAAGTGCTATGAGAATAGAGAAGGAATAATTAAATCTGCTGGAATGGCTTTTGGTTGTATGTGTTTGGGGGCACAGAGAGCAAGAGGAATACTAGGGAAGGTTTCCTGGGTAAGAATAATTTGAAATGAGTCTTTAAGGAGGGATAGGATTTTCCTCCAGGTAGTAAATGGAGGATTAGGGTTTAAGAGCATTCCAGGAAGCAAGAACAACTGAACATTATCATCGACTGCCTTGAATTATAGTCTCTCTTGAATCACATGTTTCTCTTCTGCTAGCTAGCCTGTGTGCTCCTTTACATAAGGGACTTGGTTTTAGGTGTCTTTGTTTCTTAGTTCGGTGTCTGGTATAAAGTAGGAATTCAAGAAAAATTTGGATGAATGAATAAAGTCAACTTACATTGATTTTGAGCAAAAAGCAATCCATGCAGTGGCAACTGATTATTTATAAACCTTTTCAGAATGATAAAATTGTCTTAAAAGGGATAGCATAGTTGCTAAACTAATTCTCTTTCCAGGACAACTGAATTGACATGTAGAAATTTACTGAGAGTTACAACTAGAGATAGATGAACCCAATTAATAATTCAGTTTGATAGCATTAGCTATAATCTTTCTCCCATATAGGCACAGTCGTACATATCAGCAAGCTTGTAAATTTTTACTTTCAAAGAGAAATCCCAGATGATCTTCTGTCCGGCAGCAAACTGGATTTAAGGTCTGCAGTAACAAAATATGCTGTGCTGAACATCTGTTTAGAATCATCACTTGATGGTGGAAAAGTTAAGTCCAGACCTGACTCACTTTCTAGACTAAAAATGGACATCTAGCAATTTCCTTAAGTGTGTTATGAAAGTCGTCCCATGTCACTAAAGGAAGAGATTGCTCATTTTCCCATAAGTCCTACATTCACCGGCAGTGGCCAAGAATATTGACAAGTCAATCAAGTGCTGTCAAATAGTCTTCAAAATTCCTTACCCATCTGAACAACATCTCCTGTTACGCTGGTTTTCCGTTCTGCCTTGTGCGGCGACTGCTCAAGAGATCACAAGTTGTAGAGTAATTGTGAATCAATTTCTAGGTAAGTTGATTGAATTTATGGCACTTTGGAGCAAGAGTTCATTAGTGCCAGAAGAATAAAATATTTGGAAGTAATTAGCCATTTTAACTTGGTATTGCTCAATAGCTATCAAGTCATTGTCATCTGTTTATTTTTATATTATACTTCAGTTGATTGAACTAGTCCATTATTGTCAGTTATTTGATCTTGAAGAAAACACACAGACACAGACACACAGACACACAGACACACACACACACACACACACACACACACACACACACACACATTCTGTGATACACCCATTCTATAGTAGACTTAATTATTTCATATGTTTTCTTTATTTCCTTTGAAACAAGTTCAGTATGTTGGTGTTATCTCATCAACCATACTCTTTTTATTAAGACAAAAGCTGTCCTTCTCTGGCAATTTACTCTCCTGTAATTCTCTTTCTTATGCCCAGGCTTATATCCATTGGCTTTTATGCTTGCTGTAATTTTATTACACAGTATTGTGCAAAGCTGAGGAGAGACTTTTGTCAACCAGCATTTATGGAAGGTTTGTTAAGAGTAGGAAGCAATCTTGCCTAGTGATCAAGAGTATGCATTTGGGAGTCAAATGATTTGAGACCAGAGTCTAGCTCTACTAAGTAACCACAATATGCTCATTCTGTTTCTCCCTTTTCTTTTCTTCTTGCCGGTCTGCCTTCCAGCCTTCCTTTTATATTTGCTGTATGTTCACTGAACATTTTCTATGTGTTGGGGTCCATCCTAGACGTTGAAGACAATATGGTGAGTCAAACAGGCCTCAACCTTGTTCTTATGAAGCTCTCTAGTGCAAGAGGGAGATATTAAAATACAGACAAACATAAAATAATTACATACTATGGTAAGTCTTCTGAATAAAGAACTGGGCTTGATGATTAAAAAAATGGCAAGCTACAAATTTAGGAAAGTGATAGTATCGACCTCATAGGCTTGTTGAAGATTAAATTAGATAATGTGGGTAAAGAACTTAGCATGGCTTC
This sequence comes from Enhydra lutris kenyoni, assembly GCF_002288905.1. Classification (NCBI taxonomy): domain Eukaryota; kingdom Metazoa; phylum Chordata; class Mammalia; order Carnivora; family Mustelidae; genus Enhydra; species Enhydra lutris. The sequence goes on from NW_019154137.1 coordinate 13,297,556, forward strand.
TGACTCATAGTAAGTACTTGGTAGGTAGTAACAGTAACATGGTAATAATTAAGATGATCATAATGAAGTAGTCCTAGCCCTTGAAGGGTTGAAAGTCTACTGAGAGACAAAGCATATATAACAAAGGAATTATAACAATACTTTATACAGATGATGAAACAGAGGCACAGGCAGTTTAAGTAATCAGCTTAATATTGCACAGCTAAGAAGTGGTAAAACAGGGAAATGAACCCAGGCAGCTCTGGTACTAATGCCCACAGTTTTATCCATCTCACTGAACTCCCTCTCAAAGAGCCCTTTATCTTCTATGTTCCCCTAGCTCATTGAACACATTACTATGATAGCCCTTTTCACATTGTATTTTTGATCACCTCTTTCTGTGTCTGCCTCTCCTCCTAGACTCTGGATTCCCTTATTCCTCTTTGTTATTTCTAGTGCCTAGACACTGTTTCTGACACAGAGAGGATGTTTAATAAATGATTTTAAATAAATGCATGAGGAAATATATGACATAGGTAGGAGGGTCTTGCAAAAACATTCTTCTTCCCAGAAGAAGGTAGGTGTATAGCAGGTGCCAAGCTATTCAGATACCACTCTGTTGTTTTATTAAGATAAAATCTCTTTTGATGGGATTCTTCTGAGGACTAAATATTAAAAATTTTAAATGGAGAGTGAGGGGAAGATAAATGGTGATTATTTGAGGTATTATAATCTTAACATGCTGATTATATATAAGAAAACAACAATTCCATAAATACAAACTTTAAGGAAGATATATCTGTAGATGGGAAGATGTTTTTCATCACAAATAAATTCCTCCTGAGTAAAAAGGAACTGACTAGAATTTCTTTGACAATTTAAAGGTAATTAAACTTATTAAAATAAATGTGCATGTAGCAGCCATATTTGTTAGCTCCTTGAGGGCAGGGGATATAAATCTCATTTACTTTTATCACATTGAACAGTGATTAGCTCAAAGTAGGTGCCAGTTAGTGTTCTTTTGAACTCTGGAAGAACCCAGCAATTGTACGAAGTGGGGCTTACCTGCAAAGCCTATTTCATAGACCCACAGCCAAATAAAATCTCTTTGCATTGTGTAGTACTGCACCGTGGACTTAGCCCTCTAGTCATTTCTGCAGAAGGAAGATAGTGGTCCAAAGCTGGGTGAAACAGACCTCTGGAACATACCAGTACTTAGATAAATGGTGAATAATAGTTTTAATGATAGTAATTATAACAAGACTAAAGATACTTAACACTTATTTAATACTTACTATGTTCTAGGCACTTTATGTACATTCATTTAAAACTAACAACAACCCTATGAAGTAAGACCTCTCATCATCCCCATTTTCTGTTGAAGTAACAGGAACAGAGAGGTTAAGCAACCTGTCAATGGTCATACAGTTAGCTTGCAGCAAAGCTAGGATTCAAACTTAGGCAGTCTGATTCCACAATTCATGCTCTTAACCACTATACTATATTAAACTACGGAAAGCATAAAGTTATAAAATATTTGAGCTGGGAGGGCTATCGAGTTCATCATTACACAGGTGGGTGTTCCCTAGGTCCTCTATAGCAGAAATTCTTAACTGGGGCTAAGTTGCCCACTCCTGCATCAGGAAACATTTGGCAATATTTGGAGATACCTTTGATCGTCATGATTGGAGGTAGGAGGTGCTACTGGAATCTGGTGGGTAGAGGCCAGGGATACTGCTAAACATTCTACAATGTACAGGACACCCCCAACCCCTGCCACAGAAAAAAATTATCTGACCCCAAGTGTCAATAGTGCTAAGGCTGAGAAACCTTGCTCTACTGCAGCAATTTCCATGTGTTCTTACTGGAGAGTGCTTTATACCCTTGGCTTCTTTTTTTTTTTTTTTTAAGATTTATTTATTTATTTATTTATTTACTTACTTACTTACTTACTTTCTTACTTGTCAGAGACAGAGAGACAGAATGAGACAGAGCATACAAGCACAAGGAGGAAGGCAGGCAGAGGGAGAAGCAGGCTCCCTGCTAAGCAGAGAGTCCGATGCGGGACTCAATCCCAGGATGCTGGGATCATGACTTGAGCTGAAGGCAGTCAGTTAACTGACTGAGCCACCCAGGTATCCCATATCCTTGGCTTCCTCACAATCCCTTCCCATTTACCACATGTGCAGCCAAACCCACCTCCCAACTACTCCCTTATGCCATTGTACTAAAACAAATCAGACCACCTCCTCCATCAAGAATCCACTAACATTTTTAGCATGGCTAATTTTATGCTTCACACCAAAGAAATGATCCTCACAGTGGAGAGTCTAGGTGCCTTGGAAGGCTTGCAAATAACACTAGGAATACAGTGACAAAGGAAAGAGAGAGGAAGTTTAGAAAATACTTGCATGGAACACAGAAGAAAACACCATCTCTAGTACATCATACAGGACCTTACATACAGTAGGCACTCAAGAAGTACATGTTGTAAAAGAGTATGGCACAAGGGCAGGGTTGGGTGTCCTAGAACAGAGTAACATTGTGCTTTCTGTTCTCTGGCTAAGGGAAAGTAAACAGCAGGATAAATCACGTTTTGGTTCTGCATTAAGCCTAGGGCTCAAGGTTTTATCTTCTGTTTGGTATTTATTGCTCATGAAGCAATCTATTGTGCATTGCAGGGGCTATTTTGAATCCCTCTTCATTTTCTTTGAAAATTAACAATCCATCATTATTTGTGAACAATGCACTGAAGCCCCAGGCACATCCCACTCTCTCTGATTACAGACGTCACCAGCAGTGACACCACAGCTTACATCATGGCTATGCAGGGTGAGAGAACTGACAGGATCTTTTGTAAGACACGGCTCCTAGATGGCTTGAGAAAGATGATACTATTAGACAAGCAAGGGCTTTATTTCCTTATGAGTGTTTCCAAGAATGGATCAAAGAGACACTAAAGGGGATCAGGATGTCACAACATATTCTTTCTTGGGGAAGAGGAGGGGAAGGGTAGGGAGGGAAGGGGAAAGGTTCTGTGCTAGTCTATATTGTAGGTAATCATTTTCACAAGGGCTGTGAGAGTGGCAGGGTAGAGGCTGGGAGATAATAACTTGATCCTCAAGGTATACAGATGAGAACCTCGGTGTAGAGAGTAGTTTCTCAAACTAACCCTCATCCTGGAAGCTTCATTGGTTTAGTCTATAAGCTGGAGGGTCCTGGATGCAGCCACATCCATACTGGAGCAGTTACAAGGATATTCAAGGTGGTTTTTTTTGATGGGGGAGGGGCAGAGGCAGAGGGAGAGGGAGAGGGAGAGAGAGGATTTTAAGCAGGCTCTACGCCCAGCATGGAGCCTGAAGTGGGGCTTGATCTCACAACTCTGAGATCAGGACCTGAGCTAAAATCAAGAGTCAGACACTTAACTGCCTAAGCCACCCAGGTGTCCCATGGATATTCAAGGTTTTTAACTAGACATACAAGGAGATAGAGTGCCAAGCCAGCCCTCCAGATGGCAGCTGCAGTGGGGATGGGGTGTAGCAAGGAAGAAGAAGGACACAGGTCTTGGCATACACCTCTCCAAGGAACTCACAGCATATATCCTGCATTTGTAAAGGCAACAAGGTATAGTGGAAGAAATATAGATTTTGAGCCAGATAGACGCCACATCAAATCTTGGCTCTACTATTTAATAGCTGTGTGACTTTAGGCAAGTTCCGCACACTTTTTAGCCTTTTTACTCACCTGTATTATTCACCTAACAATAATGATGTTAATTCCTAGTATTGATTAAATGCTTATTATGTGCCAAACACCGTTTTAAGGCTTTATATGTATTATGTAATCTAATTCTCACAAGCCTATGAGGTTGGTAATATTTATCATACCCATTTTACAGCTCAGGAAAATGAAAGACAAAGAAGCTAGAAGTTGCCCAAGGTCACAGATGGAGTTAATGCTGGAACTGAAATGTAAATTCAGGCAGTTACAGTTTCAGAGCCCATACTTTTAACCCCTGAGCTATATACAACTATACTATAAAGAATGCTGAGCAAATAATCAATCATGATCTTAACCCCACTTAATCTTTATCTTTCCATTGTTTTAGCTCCCATTAAGAAAGAAACCATTTGGTAGCCCTGTGGGGGTCTCTTCTCCCAATTCTCTGAGCTTGGAGCTGGGGGCCTCCTTTGCTATTTCAAGATGGGCTGGCACAGACTGAAGAACCTCAGAATAGTCCTTGTCACTTCAAGGTTATAAGCTGTATGTGAGCCAAGAGAATAAGTTGAGGTTGGAGGCAGGGGTCCTGGAAGTCCAATATGCTCCACCATTAGGATCTTGGAAGCTTTCTCAGTCAGTAAAAGCAAGGGCTAGCTGCACTAGAGACTCTGTTGGGCTTTTCTGGACTAAGGTCTGTCATTCCCATCCCTGGCCTCCTGGGCTTCTGAGATCCCAGTGAACTCATATTACCCTGGTCTAGGTTGAATAGTCGACTATGGTGGTTTAGTTTTGAGATTGCATCATTGCATTCATTCCATATTTCCTTACCTAATATTTAGACAAAAACACCAAAAGCATAAATGGGCCCCCAAAATAATACCTTACCCCCCAACTATTTTAATGTCTGTGCTAACTGCCTATTAAACAACAGATTTTAAGTTAATGGTATGGCTGGTGGGGGGGGGGGAGGACAGAGAAAGAAAAAAAAGAGAAGCATAAATTCTGTAAGTTCCCAAAGCTCTGTGGTCTATGCTTTCCTGCCGTAAGTTTTGTAAGAGGTAACTTGACAACCCTGCTGCTATGCTGTTGGAAGTCTGGCAAGATCTCTTGGAGGAAAAAAAAATATAGTCCTGGGGTTCATCCATAAGCCATCTTACTTTAGCACTGGTTCCTGAAAATCTTTCCAACATGTTTGAGTCCACTTGCTTGCCATAGGAGATAGAGTGCAACAAAGAGAAATATAACTAGATCTGGAATTTAGAGGGTTGAGTTTCAACTCTGGGTTGACTCTTTTCTTGCTGTGTAGCAATCACTCACACCTGTGTTTGTCAAAGTGCGGTCCAATCATGTGCATCACAATCGCCTGGGGTGCTTGCTAACCAGCCATGTTCCAGGGTCCACAGCTAAGGTTTCCATCTGGGTGGTGCTGAGGAATCTGCCTGTTGAGCAAGTACCCAAGATAACTCTTAGGCCTACTACAAATTAAAGAAACACAGAACTTTGGTCTCCTCATGTATAAATAAGAATGATGCCGCTCCTTTCACAAGACTGTGGTGAAAACACATGTGGTCAATATGTGCTAGCTCTATCTGAATCATTGAGTAAGATTATGGCAGGGCTTCAGGATCCATTCTGAATATTAATTTAACAAACATGTTAAACCCATGCACTATTTGGTGGTACCAGAGTGAAAAATCCATGTTTTCCTGCCCTTAAAGGGGCTCACAGACTAGTGAGAGAGATAGACAAATTACTGTATAGCTTGATACTGGCTAAAGAGAGATATGAAGGGGAGGCAGTTACTCTGCTGGGAGGAGAGGAGAGGTGGTGGTAGAGAGGAAGGCGGAACACAGAGGAAGTGATGTTAATCTGGAGAAGTGATGGAAGTAAGTTTCGAAGGATAAACCAATTATGATGGTACTGTGGGTATCTTAAAAGGTGTAGGAGATAAGGCTGTATTTGTGCCAGGTCTAAAAACTAGAATAGAAATTGTCTTTGGGGGAATGGGCGTGAGCAGAGAACATTTTCCATATCAGTTTACTTATTACTCCTCTCTCCTAAAAGTAAAATATTAAAAAACTAGAGTAATTTTGTATTCTCCAGTTGGTTGGACTTTAAGAGGATGGGTATTAGACTTATTGTTGAGTTGCTTTGTGAGTCACTAACTACATGGCTATGGTCTAAGTCAGAGGGGTGGGACACTGGCCATGACCACTATAAACAAGTCAAGTGTTAAATTCCACCGATGATAGGAACTTTGGTTTGAGAACTGGCTGCCTCAGCAGAGTCATCTTCAGATATTAAGGGCGATGCTATATATACGCATACAGCCACAGGAAGCAGTGACTAATGGCTCTGCCTTGTGCCAGCAACTCTGGCCCTTTCTAGCTTCTTTACCTTGACAAGCAGCCTAAGTCGAGTTTTCAGACTTCACCTTAATTGAACAAATAATCAGAAAACAATAGCATGTACCATACAGAACTTCACATTGCCAACCCCCCAACATCATGTTTTAAAGTAAATGATTTCTTTTTCAAAACTGCAACACACTTTCACCAACCCCCATCATGCCTTTGGCCAGACCAAGCATGATAAACTCTCAACCTTTAATGCTGTGTGACCCTGAATAAAGAAAAAATGAGGTTATAACTAGTTAAGATCATGGTTTTTGTATTAGATATAATCCTGGCCTGTCACTTATTAGTTGTGTGATTCTTGGGAAGTAACTTAATGTCTCTTGTCTTCATTTTCCACATCTGAAACATGAGGACAACAATAATATCTATCTCATGGGGCTGTGGTAAGGCTTAAAGGAGAAAATACGTGAAAAAAAGTCTATCACAGCAGCTAGCTCAGTAAGTGGTAGTAAAATACTAGTAATTATTATTAATATATTAACAATAGTGGCATTAACTCTGATATCTTATAGAAAACAGGGGCCATTTGGGGTGGGGAAAAAAGGGGGTATTATAATTCCTTAAGTTATGAAAAGGACAGGAAAATACCAGTAGAGGAACTAGTCATTACTAATATGGGGGTATGTATTTAAACAGAAAAGAACAATATGGCTTCTCTCTAACCAGTTCTTTACCAAGAGAACTGCCAGAAAGAACAGTGGGACTAATTTATATGCTTCTCATCTGCTACATTTTTTTAAAGTGGTACTGCTAATAAAACCTCAAAATATTTTCCGGTGTTAACCATCCTCCTCCACTATATATACCCCAAACCCATCAGACCTGCTGCCAAAACCCATTTGTTTTCCCAAAAGCATGGACGGCATTTACATCCATGCGCTCACTTGTGATCACCCCATCTGTGGTGCAGGAAAGCCAGAATTACTTAGCATCACTTCTTCATTTCCATGACAAGGATGGAGGCAATGGGGTAGGCGGGAAAAGTTGCTTTTCATGGCCATCTTTTCAATAACACAAAGAGAGGTTATGGCCACAGCTGTGACCTCTGACAGCTGGGCAGAGGACACCCACTGTATCAGCCTACTTCAGGAACAATCTATATGCAAGTGATTTGGTCGGCACTTTGTGATTCTGGGATGATATTAATAATAGTACCTTTCCCAGAATCTATCTAACATATGATATATTTTCCCCATTTAATGCAATAGTTCTCTTGAATATTTTAATACAGCAATAGTAGTCCAAATAGCAAACAAGCATGAGTTATTGACTTTCCTTCCTTTTATCCATTTCTGCTGTGACTTAAATTTTCTTCCTGAGTTAATCTCCAGGCCACAAGTGATATCACCTTTAATCCATTCATGTTTTTTTTTTTAATTGGCATTAACATGGAGGGGACATAAGCTGCTAAAAAGTAAAAGATATCTACGTTGGTGATGATCTCCAGAGCAAACCTTACAGGGATTGGTAGAGCAAATTTGATTTGAAAATGATTACAGAGGGTGAATTCCCTGTAAATAATGAATTGGAAAGAAAATCAGGCTGGGAGTATTTGCTTATCCACTTATTTCCACATGGAAGAAAAGCCATAATTCCTGTCAGCCTGTGCTTATAGAATTCCTAGATTGCTCAGAGAGAAATCAACCAGTGACGAAAACAAATACACAAGCCTACTGGTTCACTGCATTTGCTGTCAGGTTCAACACCAAGGAAAGCCAAAAGATAATAACTCTCTGGGTAACAACCCAAAAATCCGTGGTTATAGTTCAAGCACTTAATTTCAAATTTCCAAATGACCGTGCCACTGTTCTTTCTTCTCCTAGAACCTGGAAGTTCACTGTGAGAAAGAAGAGGGGAGGGACAAGACAGCTGAAATGCTCAAAGACCCTGGGAAAATTATGGGAAAGCACGTCCTCCCCACACATCACAACTTCTTGAGAAACCAACTGGTATGTCACTGGGACACTTTGTCAGAGCAAAGTGGCTACTTTTTTTTTTTTTTTTTAACGAAAGTGAAACTAGCTTTCAAGAGTGGCTACCTATTTTAAAAATGTAAAGCTAATTTCTATATGTCAAATCCTATTTGTTCACTGATTCACACTGTCTTTCTCTATAAACTGAATAGGTACAAAGGGGGAATTATAAGAGATAAGTGTAAAGTATTAAAAAAAAGGTGCAATGAAAATTGTGTACCCAACATGCAGTTTAAGAAAAAGAATATAATTATTACCTTTAAAGGCCTCACATGCCCCTCCCTAATTCCTTCCATCTCCCCTCAGAGGTAACCACTATTCTGAATTTTGTGTTAATCATTACTTGTGTATCCTTACAGTACTACTAGATATGGCAATGCTATCTCTTCAGAAATATTTTGTCTGAATTTCTGAAGGATTCTTTAGTTGCCAAGAGCTTTGCTTTGTGCTATTCTCTCTCACATTTCTCTCCTTTCCCTTGCTTCTCTGCCTACCCCATGCAGCTTTTCCAGTAGTAGTCTGTGATCCATGAACGAACATGTGTGTTAAAGATATCATTTAATGGGGCACCTGGGTGGCTCAGTGGGTTAAAGCCTCTGCCTTCGGCTCAGGTCATGATCCCGGGGTCCTGGGATCGAGCCTCCCATAAGGCTCTCTGCTCCTCGGGGAGCCTGCTTCCTCCTCTCTCTCTGCCTGCCTCTCTGACTACTTGTGATCTTTGTCCGTCAAATAAACAAATAAAATCTTTAAAAAAAAAAAAGATATCATTTAATGGTGAACCCATTTGGAAAGACAGTAATTCTTTTGTAATATGGCTACTTTCTTTTTCTTCTTTTTCCTTTTTTTTTTTCCCCAAGCAAATCACTGCATGGGCCTTAATTTGTTTACCCAGAGGTTTGGAGACATGGAGATGGCAGTGGGCTAAAGAGAGGGTGACAGGGCTATGTGTATTGCCTAGCATGGGTATCTCAGGGTTTTGGAATCAGAAGACTATGCTACTTACTGGCTGTGTGACCTTGGGCAAGTTACCTACCATCTCTGAGATTTGGCTCCCTCATCACAAAAATGCAGACAACTATAATACTGATATTAGAGGATTGGTGAGATGGTTAGACCAGATATATCAATTGTAAAAGTTTTTGAAAGCTGTGAGATACTCTATAAATGTTAGTTGTTAATGCTGTTGATGATGCTATAATATCAGTTCTGTTAACGTCAAAGTAGAAGACTAGATAGTTATGAATTTTCTAAGTCTGGAGATAATTCCCAGATTTACCCTTGCCAGCTGTCTGGCAAAGCTGGCACAGCGCAGACAAAATTAAATTTTCTTTTCTAACTCTGTATTACTGTCTACATGGAAATTTTCCACCTACAAACATCCTCCTCAAATCCCACTGTACCTGTCCAATCTGCGTGTGTGGGAGTTTACTCTGGCCTACGTCAGTGCTGGAGCCTAGGGCAGAAAGGAGTCACACATTATAGGCATCTAACATTTTCTCTTCTTAGTCATTTCTCATAGGACAGTTCTAGCTGGTAACTTGAACAGAAATGCATGCAGGATGTGCTCATCATCTGATCAGTTTGTGCCTAAGGAACCACCTGAAGATCCTGACTTTTGCCTGTGCAATATTAACATAACCATTTGCATGTTATTTCCATTTTGTTTTTAAAAAGAGTCTCTCCTTGAAGATTTGTGAGAATGAGAGTAAGCAGTGAAAAGCCACGTTTCCATTCTACAAACGATATAATCAAATCTATAAATGGGTAAAAATACACACAAGAGATGTTCCATAAAACTGCTGGCAATTATTTCACTGAACAGACAAAAGTTGTGCATGATTCCCCACAGCTGCCGCAGGTGTTGAAGAGATTCAAACAACAGAGGGGAAATATCGATCATCTTTTTGAATATGGAGCTAGGCTACCTGCTTGGGTGCCCAGGAGGGGGTGAGAGAAGAAGAGGGCTGGTAATATTCCCATACACATTTCCCAGCCTTGAGGCTGGACAGCCACATGCCCATCTGCTGCAAAGAAAAAAATATAGACAGGGCTTAAGTATATGGGACAGCAGTTTGACCTCTGAGGTTGCAAGGCTCTTGCCCTCCGCCTAACAGCTGACGCCTGGAACAAGCAAGCCAGACCTGCATGGCCACAGCAGGGTCTAACAGGAGGGCTCCAGCTGAGGGATGGCTGCAGCTATGGCAACAAATGCCCAGGAATGGGTTAACACCAGCCAAAGGGGTTAATGAGAGAGGCAAGGGCTTTTATACAAATGTGTTAGGGAAAGAAATGTGATACAGCGGGAATGAAGTCCATTAATAAAGCTGAGTGATAAAATCCAGCACCATTCGTTAATTGGACTTGGCTACTTAAACTGCTTTTCCAAATCAGTCTCCTGTGTTCTAGCTGTTCGTTGAGATACTAAGCTTATTCAAAGAATAAAAGTAATGGTATATGCAGTGCAAAAGGTAAAAACAGGTTGGCAAAAGGTTATAAAATTAGACTTGCAAACAAAGGAAGAGAAAAAAGAGATGCGTACAACTATATTCTGAGCATGTGCAAACAGCTTGTTATTACTAACAATCACCACCTAACATAAATTACCCCCATATGTGGATTACAAGTTGCATTATTATGATACATTAGAAGCAATGTGAGTACTAGTGATAATGGGTGGTTGGGTGGCTAAACAGGCCCCCAATTACTGCTGAGTGTCCTCTCCTTTTGTGGCTACAGCATTATGTCCTCAAAACATCCCTGGAAGGCAGGTCAATATTGATGGGCTTTTTTGAAGAAAACAGGGAGACATGGAGAGGTTAAGTGAAAATTAGCAGAGGCATTACCACCATTCCATGATAGAATTTGAGTTACAAAGGCAGCCAAGGTACAGAAGCAAAGGGCTTTTGGCTGCTCTTTCAATGATGGCACTGCCTACTGAATGTGGTAGATCAGCTTCCAGTCACTTTCTCAGCTACAGTGAAAAGCATAGATTGCTTAAGTCACTACAGTTGGAATGTCCAGTTGTAGCACAAAGCACAGAACCACAGAATACCTTTTAACTCTGGCATATTACAATACAAGCTCAGAATAAAATTTTACTTCTTTAAAAAAAAGATTTATTTACTTAAAGAGAGAAAGAGAGCAAGAGCGAGTGCACGGGGTGAGGGGTAGAGGGAGAGGGAGAGAGAGAATCTTTTTTTTTTTTTTTTTTTTAAAGATTTTATTTATTTATTTGACAGAGAGAAATCACAAGTAAGCAGAGAGGCAGGCAGAGAGAGAGGAGGAAGCAGGCTCCCCGCTGAGCAGAAAGCCCGATGCGGGGCTTGAACCCAGGACCTGGGATCATGACCTGAGCCGAAGGCAGCGGCTTAACCCACTGAGCCACCCAGGTGCCCCGGGAGAGAGAGAATCTTAAGCAGACTCTTGACTCCTGCACCTGATGCAGGGCTTGATCCCATGACCCATGAGATCATGACCTGAGCTGAAACTGACTGAGCTACCAGGTGCTCCCCAAAATTTTACTTCTGAGAAGAAAAAAAAGAGTACATCTGAATTCAGAAGTTAGTATAATCCATCTAGGACAGTATTTCCTAGTGGCATGAATGAATTCACTCAGAATGAATGAACAGTATTTATTGAGGCCCTCTTATACTTTTTGTTAGTGGCTGAAAGGGATGTAAGAGAAGTAAAAGACAGTTATTTCTCTCGGACAGCTTGTTATCTACTTGGGGGTGGAGGTGGGCAAATTCACACACAAAATAAAGACCAAGGAAAACTCATAAAAGACCTAAGTATAAAGTGACAGTTCTGTTTGTCCCACTCATTAAAGGAAAAAGGTGAGAAAACCTGAAAGGTAGGGTGTCAGTACATTCCTACATGAATGTTATCAGGGGAACATAAACTTACAAGTATATTAGACACTTCCATCAGTAATAAAGTACTCACAAGAGCAGTGGCTAAAGGAGATGAACAGGAGAGAACATGAAGTAAATTAGATGGACAGATGAGGTTAGGGAACCAGGATGGCGGTATCTGCCATTATTTGAATACGATCGTGTTGTTGTTTTTTTTTTTAAAGGTTTATTTATTTTAGAGAGAGGGAGAGAGTGAGAGCACATTGAGGGGAGGGGCAGAGGGAGAGAGGGAGAGAGGGAGAGGGAGAGAGGGAGAGAGAGAGAGAGAGACCTAAGCAGACTCTGCACTGAGTGGGGATTAGCCTCATGACCCTGACTGAGATCAAACACCTTCAAAACCAAGAGTGGGACACTTAACTGACTGTGCTACCCAGGCACTCCGATCATGTCCTTTTTGAACCAAACTCTTCTGATAGAGCCCGATTCCTTAGGGATAGTGCTACTCAGGCAAGTACATTTGGTTGGCATGTCCCTATGTACAGCTAAGAATTAGAGGACAGATAGTTTGAGATGTAGTACTCTGGTGAGCACATGGAAGGCAGATAGTCTATGTTGTGGGCCGAAGAGTGGCCCACATGTTTTAGCTGTTAGACAAAGTGGCCAAATTGTCATTCTACTTCGGGAATGAAGGTGTTTCAGCAAAGGAAACAGTCAACAAAACAAAGAGGCCCACGGAATGGGAGAAGATATTCGCAAATGACAGTACAGACAAAGGGCTGATATCTAAGATCTATAAAGAACTTCTCAAACTCAACACACACAAAACAGATAATCACATCAAAAAATGGGCAGAAGACATGAACAGACACTTTTCCAAAGACATACAAATGGCTAACAGACACATGAAAAAATGTTCATAATCACTAGCCATCAGGGAGATTCAAATCAAAACCACACTGAGATACCACCTTACACCGGTTAGAATGGCCAAAATTAACAAGACAGTAAACAACATGTGTTGGAGAGGATGTGGAGAAAGGGGAACCCTCTTACACTGTTGGTGGGAATGCAAATTGTTGTAGTCACTTTGGAAAACAGTGTGGAGATTCCTTAAGAAATTAAAAATAGAGCTTCCCTATGACCCTGCCATTGCACTACTGAGTATTTACCCCAAAGATACAGATGCAGTGAAAAGAAGGACCATCTGTACCCCAATGTTCATAGCAGCAATGGCCACAGTCATCAAACTGTGGAAATAGTCAAGATGCCCTTCAACGGATGAATGGATAAAGAAGATATGGTCCATATATACAATGGAGTATTATGCCTCCATCAGAAAGGATGAATACCCAACTTTTGTATCAACATGGACAGGACTGGAAGAGATTATGATGAGTGAAGTAAGTCAAGCAGAGAGAGTCAATTATCATATGGTTTCGTTTATTTGTAGAGCATAAGGAATAGCACGGAGGACATGGGGAGATGGAGAGGAGAAGTGAGTTGGGGGAAATTGGAGGGGGAGATGATCCATGAGAGACTGTGGACTCTGGGAAACAAACTGAGGGTTTTGGAGGGGTGGGGGTTGGGTAAGCATGGTGGTGGGTATTAAGGAGGGCATGTATTGCATGGAGTACTGGGTATGGTGCATAAACAATGAATTCTGGAACACTGAAAAGAAATAAAAAGAAAAAAAAGAAATGAAAGTGTTTGACTCATGTGTCTGTGCAAGTGGGGTGTTAGCCCACTTATAGGGAATCTACAACAAGACTGAATTTTCCTGAAAAAAGCATTTTGGATCTGTTCTAGTGACTTAGCCGGAATTCATCAGTATTCCAGATGATGCCTTCCTGAGCCATTTCACTTTCCACGTTCCCCTATCCACAGTCTCAGGCTACACACCTCACCTTGCCTTGTCTTGCAAACAGAGCTGGCGGTAGGAGACTCAGGCAAGGGCTGTAGATTGTTCTAGAAAACTCAACCACTGAACACACACATTGTCCTCTGTACAGTGGCCAACAGTGTGACTGTCACAGGTGAAAGCTGACATCATAAGGAGCAACAGCTAAAAAGCTCCCCCAGATCTATTTGTAAATTTCTCATTGAGAAGATTACATTCAGAATTGCAACCCGACTATATCTTCCTCTACAGGACCTATCCTCTACCACTATTATCTCTTTATGGGAAATTTGAAAGAGACCACAATTATGCCCAAAGGAACTGTCACGCTATTAGAAGTTTGTGACTCCAGCCCCTATAGCTTCAAGGTACTGCAGTCCTTTTTTTCATTTATTTAAAGATTTTATTTATTTATTTGAAAGAGAGATAGAGAAAGAGCACAAGTAGGCAGAGTGGCAGGCACAGGGAGAGGTGGAAGTGGGCTCTTCACTGAGTGGGCAGCCTGATGTGGGGCTCAATCCCAGGACCCTGGGATCATGACCTCAGCTGAAGGCAGCCACTTAACCGACTGAGCCACTCAGGCACCCCAAGGTATTGTAGTTCTGATGATACACTGGATGCAAATTTATGGCCCCAGAGCTAATCTCTGGATTTTTCCAGGAGTATGAATGGTAAGTTATTACATGAATGTTACTTGTAGAATTTGAACTGACAAGTACATTAGACACATACACCAGGAGTGCATGAACTCACAAGGTTGGCCAAAGGAGATGAGCTGGAAAGAGAAGCCCGTGGTAGATTAGGAAGACAGATGAAGGTTAAAGGGAACCAGGATGGAGGTGTCTGCCATGATCTAAATACAATTATGTCTTTTTTGAGTCAAACTCCACTGATAGGCCCTCTTTCCCCAGGGGCAGCACCTCGCGGGCAAGCAAGCTTAGAAGTCATTTGGGAAGAAATATTTCTTTCCTCTGACATGAGGTGGAAAAGATGAGCCGACATTTGTTTTGGGAGCAAGAGGTGCTGAGCTTAATGCCTATCATCTCCTGGAGACTATGATGTATTGTATATACACATAAAATCACTACAGCTGCCTGCTATTTCCAGGGGGTCAGGGTACACTGTCTTTTATCTCTAAATGTCTGTTTTTCAGTCTGGTGGTATCTTGAAATCTGTTTTGAATACAGCCCAGACAGGAAGGTTTTGGTCAAGCATGCAGTGAGTAACCTTCAAGCAAAACAGAATGCCAGGAGAGCAGCCTGACCTTGACAATAAAATTAATTTGATGCTTACAATCTAACCTAGAGTCCACGGACTTTATCCATGTGACAGAGTCACAGGACAATTTAGCAGGGATTATTAAATTCCACTTAAGCTCATCAGAGAGGAGAATTGAGGTTGATACATTTCAGGACACCAACGAATGGGCCAAACCCACGTGGGAAAAAAAGGCAGACAGACTTCTAGGAATAAAGTGGAAGAGGTTTCACTTGGTGCACAGTAGGCAATCAGTGAGAACTGATTCACTGAATGAGGCAAAATAGTAACACAAATCTCATGTCTGACACCCAGAGAGCCTCTTCCCCACCATATACACACATACAACTTCAATCCTTTTGAGCTTCTCATATAGGAAAGCCATTCTGCAAGTGCCAGAGATCCCAAGGTAAGGCTGGAAGGTGAGTGTGTTGGAAGCTTGTACGAGACATGCCATCTTTCTGTATTCCTCTTCCAATTCCTGCTGGTGGTAGGAAGTGGGGGCAGAAGATTACTAAATGGAAATGGAGAAAGCAAAGTAGATACCAATGAATTAAGAAGAATGCATTTTCCCCAAGAGGGCTAAGAGAATCTCACACAGGAGAACAATGCTGGGTTTCTAGAAAGCCTCTGTACCAGCAGCACCAACTCCAGCATTACCCAGAAGGAGTCAGTGTTCCAGTTGCTGCACTTTAACAAGTGTGTTGTATATAAAGGCCCAAGACTGTTTGCAGTGGAAAATCCTGATTGGTTTTATTTAGGCAACATAATAATGTAACTTTCTGAATCTGATGTTCTTTATTTGAACATTCATTATAATGATTCATCTCTGCTCTTCTTTCTTTACCAATGATGTTTGCATTCTATTAGGAAATATAATTTGAGAAGATGGTAAGTGAATCAAAATCATCCAATATGTTTCCACCATGGGAGCAGAAGGAATCCTTCTATGCTCTGTTTTGCATCATTGTACTGATTCCAATAAATTTTTCTTTAATAGGATTTGTAGCATTAAATATTACTCATCATTGCAAAGTCAGTACTAATTTAACATCACAGATAACCTGTTTTTTTCTAAGTGAACCCCCTTACTTTGTTTCAAAGGAACCGAACATTTTCCAGTCTGGGGGTTTTCTACCACAGAAAGTATGCTGACCTTGTATCCAAAGAGATACTTAGCACTAATGTGATTCTCTAAATGGCTGTTAGCATTTGACCTTGTATGAACAGTTAACTGTGTGTCTGCAAAATTTCCCCCATGGGATTTTAAGAATTTTGGGGGCAGGAATGGTACCTCATGTACTTTTAACTTATCCTCAGGATATGGCATAGCAAAGGAACAAATAGCCAGCATAGCACTATCAGTTTTTACCTACTTCAATCTGCTGAGAGCACTGTAATACCTGATAATTATTGTGGCTAACACTACTTGTAGGTTATTTTATTAAATAGAAATGCTTTCCTTAACTTTTCTAAAAATGTTTCCTAAGTTAATCTTGCTATATTTTCCACATTAATTTTTTCTTTAACTTGTAAGCTTAACTTGTAAGCGAATAATAAACTCTTTTAGGATACCTCTGATAAACTGGTTGGTTCTATCTACTAAAATGATATCAAGTCATGAGAATAAAATCAGGGAACCAGAGATGATATTCAAATACCAGTATCACATAAGCAAACAGAATTGGACGCTGAACCTTAGCAGTAGAGCAGGGCCCAGGAGACCCCTTGGCTGTGCCAGGGGGCAATCCGTTATTGCTAGGCCACGGAGAAGCCTAGGGGAATGCCAGGAGGATCAGGGTGGCCTGGGTGACAGGTGGTCATTTAGGGGGATCTGGACAGTGATTATTTTTTGGCCAGGGTAGCCCATGATGACTTACGGGGTTCTTGGCAGTACCTATTTACCAACTGGTACAGGAGTTTTTTTTCAGTATTATTAAACTGATAAGGCCATTCAGTATATATTGTCTGAATATTTGCCTGGAGGAAGGGGACCTAAACATGCAGCATAAGTAAGCAGATACTCCTACCTCCAGCTACAATCTCTTTAACCATTCTGTCTTAATCCTCATGGAAACCCTGGAGATCAGTTATTCCTTATATTAAGCCCACATGAAAAAAACCTTTCCTACAGAAATATTAATCTATTTTCTCTTATTCTGTCTTCCCAGGGGATGAATGGCTAGCCACTCTTTATCTGTTAAACATGTTTTTTCCCTTTAAAGGAATTATTATTTAAAATTGGGGTTTTTTTTTTGAGCCTACAAAGAAAAATAAATCCCAACATCTATAGCTTTTCCACCCCCTGTAATAGGTGAGTCAGGTAGGGGTAACCAAGAAGCAGAGACATATAGTGGGAGACTCAGTAGCTGTCCTTGCACTCTCCTGCTTGAGTGGAGAAAGAAAAACATTTTTAAAACAATGGCAGAGGCTGAATAACAAAGAGATCTCCCTTCAGACCATCAGAATCAATGGAAATAAGAGTGCCACATTTGGGGGACACCTGGGTGGCTCCGCCTTTAGCTCAGGTCATGATCCTAGGGTCCTGGGATCCAGCCCCACATGGGGCTCTCTGCTCAGCAGGGAGCCTGTTTTCTCCTCTCTCTGTCTGCCTCTCTGCCTACTTGTGATCTCTGTCTGTCAAATAAATAAATAAAATCTTTTTTAAAAAAGTGCCACATTTTTGTGCTCTTTTAAAATCATTTTTATCCTAATCCAACAACATCCTCGTCTCTGGGTGGTAGACGTAACCCACCTTGACAATCAGTAGCTGTTGAGGTACCTTGTGTCACCCATTCCCACCTGTACATGTCCACTTACTGGAGCTAGGTTGCCATGAGCAGCAATTATTTCTCTACCAGAAGACCAGCTGGGTTCCAAGGTCTTGGTTTGGGTAACCTTGTCTTTGCCATTTAGTGTTAAGTTTAGTTTGTAGGAATGCTAAAGTTGGATAGGATATGTGGGAAATTGGCAAGGTGACTTGATTCCTGTTTCTCTAGAGGTGATGGTTGCAGCTATACTATCTATTGTGAATAGATGCCAGTTGCAAGTTCCTTAGGTACAGGCTTGGTAAAAGGGTGAGTTAGATCACAATTTCTGCTTGGAGGGAATGTCTAAACAAATAATATTGTGCACCGGGTGTTCAGCATACTCGAGTGCTGGGGAGTCAAGCCTGAGATTTTCACTTAGTAATAGCATCAAATGAGAAAGTAGGCATTCTCACAAATTTATGTTAAAAAAAATCACAGGAGCATCATGTATGCCTTACTTTCTGGGACACCTCTTAGACTGCAAGCTGAACAGAAAAAAAACTTGGGATACACACTAATAAACAGTTTCAAATGGCATGTCACATACTGGCTCAGAGGCAGACAACTTGCTACAAGTCTTTATTTGTGGGTTCCAAGGAAATATTTCCCAAATAGTGCCTTTAGTCCTCATCGACTATAATATAAAGAGAACTCCAATAAAGTAAAGCCCTTTTACTTGTGTAGGTGATTTCCCTGTGAAACACAGGTTCCTTGGGTAGGATTAATGCCTATGGAATATATACTGAAAATAATGGCTGGGGGCAGACAGCACAGAAGAGCGCTGACAAGCATGCCCAGTGGGAGATACTGATTGGACAGTTAGACTCCTCCAATTTTCACACCTATCCCTGCCTCCTGCTAAGTTGTATGAGCTTCCAACACACAGGTTAAGATGCCTTACCCCGGGATTTCACTTATGCAATAGACCAACAAAATATGTATATATGAGTATAAATAGCTCCTTGTGAAGCACCTAAAGTTTTTTCGATAAAGGAGTTTTTTTTAATTTTAATTTTAATTTTTTTAAAGATTTTATTTATTTATTTGACAGAGAGAGATCACAAGTAGACAGAGGCAGGCAGAGAGAGAGAGGGAAGCAGGCTCCCTGCTGAGCAGAGAGCCCGATGCGGGACTCCATCCCAGGACCCTGAGATCATGACCTGAGCCGAAGGCAGCGGCTTAACCCACTGAGCCACCCAGGCGCCCAATAAAGGAGGAGTTTTTATGTGTCATTTGGTCTGTATTCTGCCAGGGGCGTATCACACTTACATTAGAAAACATGCTCTTTTCAAAAAGATTTAGTCTCATTTCCCTTTTCTTCACAGTCTCTAATGACTGGAAGTAGAATGAGACTTCGATTTTAGGATGATTTAGAGGTCTGTGAGTTGGCTCTTTCTTCCCTTGGTGTGTGACCAACTTCAAAGAAGCAATTGTGTAACCACTAAGGAAATTAGTTCTTTGCCAAGAGATGAAGAAGACCTTTTGTCATAAGCCAGAATGAATAACTAGGCCCTTCTGTCTCTATCTCAAGAGGGCCTCTGGGCTAAGAGGAATGTCTGGCTGGCAGTCTAGGGTTGTTCACTAGAGCAACAGGCAGTCAGATGGTTAAGAATATTGTTTGTGCTCCTTCTGTAGGTAGAGGCACTGGAGTAGAGAGGCTAGGGTGAGTGTGGGGAGGACAATGGACATAGACAGTAAACAAATTAACAGATGTATATAGCACAATGTCCAGTGGGTACAATTCTATGTATAATTACCACTTACTGAGCACCTTCTCTGTGCATTTTACTGCAGAAAGTGTTTTATATGCATTTTATCCTTATAACAACCTTATGAGGCAGGTATTTTGGTTCTCATTTTATGGAAGAGCAAACTGAGTCTTTAAAGTTTAAGTAACTTGCTCAAAGGTTTCACAACTAGTAAAAGATGGGCCAAGATTTGAACGAAGGTTTCTATCCTTTAACCCTAGTATCGGGCATTATATTTGGTACATTGCTTATGCTTAGTCTTCACGACCTTCTTGAGTTGCAGGTATGACATCTTCATTCACATTTGAAGAAATGGTGGCTCACAGAAGTTAAGCAACTAGCCCAGGATCACAGAGGCAGTAAGTGGCAGAGGATTATACTCTAAGCCTGACTCCAGAGCCCAGGCTCTTAACCACTGAACTCTACTACCTCTACATGTCAGACATTTGGTAAATGATTGTCCCTATTCCAGCTGGTACAGTGAAGGTAGATGAAGAACAAAGGGTTGAAGGTAACTTGAATTTAGTAGTCAGAGCAGGAGAGGTTGAATGGTGGAGCTAGAGCTATGGCTGTCATTTTCCCTGAGGGCTGGTTTTACACAGGATGTGGTGAGGGGCGATTAAAGACAAAGGACAAAAGTAACTGATTTCTATCCCTTCATTCCCTAATTATAAGAGGAAGAGAGACCACTCAGAACAGGAGCTGGATCTAGGAGCTAACACTATTAGAGAGTGACTATTACCTGAGCTGGCCTGGTGTGCCAGTTAGCGATATATTGCTTCTTAGCTCTAAATTCGCCCTTGTTGCTTGCTCTCTGCAAAGGGTTCTGGGCCTTTTAAACATCTTGCCTTTGCCAGTTGGCACAATATTAAGCTTTGTCAGTAAGGGACACAAGAGAAACATTTTAGAAGGATGGGAGTTTTCTTTCTGGTACTCATGTGCTGGTGTGCTTGCCTTGCAGGCTCCTGCAGTGCCAACACCCACCTTCCCACTGCCTCACTCCAGCTGCACACACAGCTTCCCCAGTCCCAGGCTTCTGCAGTGCCTGCAGCTTTCCCAGCATGCAGTTCCTGTAGTACATGGTAATCAGCAGCATCCAGCAGCATCTCCCAGTATCCCTTGCTTGACTGGTTTTGTAGTGGAGTGCCTATGCTAAGAAAACTCCCTGTGAGCAGCTTTCCCTGGCACTGTGGAGAGTAGGTTTTCCAGAAGTTCCATAGGGTAGATTTCTACAAAGTTCCAGGAGGCAGAATTCTAGCAAGCTCTGCTGGCACAGCACCACAGAAATTTCTCTGCTAAATCCAGTGAGCCATAACTGTGCCCTTTACTATAAGGTCTTGATCTCACCCCTGGGGAAAGGGTTGTATGTTGGTTGCTCTAAATTAGCAGTAGGTATAGTGGATGCTCCTTATATCTGCTATTCCTACATTTTTATAGTATTGTTTAATTACACTGTTCAATTACTGTGTTGTTTCTCTTTCTTTTTTTTTTAAGATTTTATTTATTTATTTGAGAGAGAGAGACAGTGAGAGAGAGCATGAGCGAGGAGAAGGTCAGAGAGATAAGCAGACTCCCCGCGGAGCTGGGAGCCCGACGCGGGACTCGATCCCGGGACTCCAGGATCATGACCTGAGCTGAAGGCAGTCGTCCAACCAACTGAGCCACCCAGGCGTCCTGTTGTTTCTCTTTCTTGATTTTTCCCAGACCAATATGGTTAACTCCCTCTTCCTAGAGCTCAAAGTAAGGTGATTCATAGGGTAAAGGAAGGGAGTGTAGGTAAAAAGGATGGCTTTATCCTGGAAACAAGGTCTAAAGAGAAAATAGCATCTTAATTTTTCAGGAGGCAGTAGATATCTTCTCTGTCTTACTTTTCACTAAAGAAAATGACTTAGAACACCCGTGGCCTCTTAGCTATTAGAATTCTTTCAATGAGGAGGAAAGACCTGCTAGATAGGAAAGGTAAGTGGAGCCTGAAGACTGCTTGGGACATGAGACTTAAAGGGTTTATGATCATTCCTAGTCCAAACTGTACTTGAAGTTCCAGAGTTCAGGTGCTCCAAAGGAGAAGTGGTTATTTGGGAAGATGGTCTCAAAATGACCATGCTCTTTACAAAAATGATGAATACTGAATTCAAAATCTCTATGATTTCCCACAGAATCCTTCACTCAAAGTTCAGGGTTGTTTCCTCCACTTGAGATAAAATATTTTCTTTCTTTCTTTTTTTTTTTTTTTGACCTGGCTTTCTTGTGAACACATTTACAGAAATTTCCAGACAGCTTGCAATGTTATGAATTCTGGAAAAACTTCTGCTAGAAGTTAGGTGTTTGGAGTTAGTATGTCATGATGTTTTCCAAGTGCCATAAGGGAAATGGTTTTCAACAATGACAGAACATCTTCATAATTTTTGTATTACTTATGGATTTGTACAGCTGAGTTCTTTTTGAATTTCAATAAAACATTTTCTCAAACACATGTTGGTAATTAACTACCACCTCTTTAATTTTTGTTCTCTTTATGCCTTTATGCATCCCCACCCCTCCCACCACCTCACACGGCAATCCTGCCTCTCCAAAGCTCAATAAACGCAAAATGGATGGAAAGCAGTTAAGTAGGAGAGAATAAGGAAATGTAAATCTCAGGGTCTGATAATCAACTAAAATGTTCCCTATACATGATACAAGATTCTTTGGAGACTTTAGGAAGCACTGGCCCAGATAAAATTCAGAGACACTAAAAGCATCATAGTTAATCAGCCAGCCTGCTCAATCATTAGGAAGTTTCCAGTATACACTTCCCATGTGTTAGAGGCCTCACAGCAATAACAACCACATTTGGAGCCACAGCGGGTTTCAATAAAGGGCATTCAGCCGGAGTTGCCTATAATGCCTATGGTCTTTGAGAGGCTTCCTGGTTGTCTTCTGGATCATCCAGAGCACCATATGTTCATGTCCTGGGTGAAGATCCCAATCAGCATAAGTGAAAAGAGAGAAGTTTGAGCCATTTTACATAGTATGGTTCTCCAGCTAGAAAACTAAGCAACTACAGTTTCAGAAAATCAGTCCAACTGTAGTCTCTTCTTCCCTTCTTGTTTTGCTCCTTCCAGTTTTGGCCCAGGCCCAAGTCCCTGTAAAACTTCACTAGCCTTGGGGCGCCTGGGTGGCTCAGTGGTTAAAGCCTCTGCCTTTGGCTCAGGTCATGATCTCAGGGTCCTGGGATCGAGTCCCGCATCGGGCTCTCTGCTCAGCAGGGAGCCTGCCTCTTCTTCCTGTCTCTCTCTGCCTGCCTCTCTGCCTACTTGTGATCTGTCTGTCAAATAAATAAAAAAAAAATCTTAAAAAAAAAAAACTTCACTAGCTTTCCTTCTTTCTCTCCATCCCCCACTTATATGCACACATATACACACAGAGGGATCACATAGCTAAGAATGGAATGAGAAAAGGAGCATTGCCTTGGAGAAGTTTGATGGTTTGTACTGCAGCAGCTTGAAGGGATAGGTAGAATAGGTGATATGCAGGGGTTTGTTGACCCAGTTAGAACTTCCTGAAGAGTCAGAAGGACACTGATATAAACCAAGGATTGCTGTAAACCAGTGCAGACTTGCCTTCACTTTCAAAATAGGAATCAGTCCTCTGTTGCTGTCATTATAATGATTATAGATTATTCGTTTTTAGCCAGGGTGGTTGGCTGGTCTGCCACATGAAGTGGAATTGAGAGGAGGGGTAGCCTAATACTTAAGATGGGTCCTAAGATCAAGACCTGGATTTGACTCTCAGATTCACCACTAACCATAAGCAAGGTACTTAACCTCTCTAAGTCAATCTTCTCATTTACAAAATGGAAACAGTAGTATGTGCATTATAGGATGTTGTGAGGAATAAATAACATTACTAGCAAACAGCAAAAACTCTATGTATGTTAGTTACTATTATTTCTATACTATTATTTAAAAGGCACATTGTCATTATGTCCTCAGTTGCTTTCCTCTCTTTTGCCGGTTTTGGAGGTGTGGATGGAGGTGGTGTTGCTGGGGGTAAAAAGATATGACCCACACACATGTTCATAATTGACTTTTGACAAAGGTACAAAACCAATTCAGTGATTTTCAGCAAATGCTGCTGAGGCAATTGGACATATGTAGGGAAAAAAAAGAATTCGAAAAAGAAACTTGACCTAAGTCATAGATACCTTATAAAAAACTTAACTCAAAATGAAATCCAGACTTAAATGTTAAATGTAAAACCTTCAGGAAAAAAAAATCATTGGGATCTAGTACTACAAAGAGTGCTTAGGCTGGATAACAAAAGCACGAGCTCTAAAAGGAAAAATTGATAAACTCGATCTCATCAAAATTAAAAACTACTGATCTATGAAAAACCCTATTAAGAGGATGAAAAGATAGGCTACAAAGTGGGAGAAAATACTTGCAAGCCACACATTTGACAAAAGACTAGTATCTACAGGGGCGCCTGGGTGGCTCAGTGGGTTAAAGCCTCTGCCTTCGGCTCAGGTCATGATCCCAGGGTCCTGGGATTGAGCCCCATGTTGGGCTCTCTGCTCTCTGCTTCCTCCTCTCTCTCTGCCTGCCTCTCTGCCTACTTGTGATCTGTCTATCAAATAAATACATAAATCTTTAAAAAAAAGACTAGTATCTACAATATATAAAGAATACTCAAAACTCCATAGAAAAAACCCAAATGATTCAATTAGAAATTAGGCAAAAGATAGGAAGAGACATTTCGCCAAAGCGGATATATAAATGGCAAATTTGCACACAAAGAGGTGTTCAACATCATAAGCCCTTATTGAAATGCAAATTAAATCCACAGTGAGAGATCATTACACACCTGTCACAATGGCTAAAATTTGAAAAATTGTATGTTTGTAAACCACATATCAATAAGGGATTTATACCCAAAATATACAAGGAATGCACACGACTCAATAGTAAAAAACAAACCCAATTAAAAATGGAAAAAAGACCTATGTAGACATTTTTCCAAAGAAGACATACAAACGGTACATGAAAAGGTGCTCAATGTCACTAATCATTAGGGAAATGCAAATCAAAGCCACAATGAGTTATCAGTTTACACCTGTTAGGATGTCTCTAATAATAATAAACATGATGAGATAATAAATGTTGGCGAGGGTATGGAGAAAATGGGACTCTCGTACACTGTTGGTGGGAACGGAAACTGGTACAGCCACTATGGGAAACAGTATGGAGGCTCAAGAAATTAACAACAGAACTGCCACATGATCCAGCAATCCCACTTCTGGGTATATATCTAAAGGAAATAAAATCAGTACCTTGAAGAAATATCTGTTCCCATGTTCATAGTAGCATTATTCATAATAGCGAAGGTATGGAAATAACCTAAGTGTTTGTGGACAGATGAATGTATAAAGAAAATGTGATATATACAAAGGAATATTATACAACCTTAAAAGAAGGAAATCCTGTCATTTGCAACAACAAGGATGAACATGGAGGATATTATGCCAAGTGAAATAAGCCAGACAAAGAAAGACAAATACATTATGGTATCACTTATATAGAGAGTCTAAAAAAAAGTCAAACTCATAGAAACAGAGTAGAAAAGCGGTTGCCAGGGCCTATGGGATAGGGGAAATAGGAAAAGGCTGACAAAAGGGTACAAATGTTCAGTTATAAAATGAATAAGGTCGAGGATCTAATGAATAACATGCTGACTACAGTTGATAATGCTATATTGTATAACTGAAATTTGCTAAGAGAGTAGGACTTAAATGTTCTCACAGAAAAAGGTAAATATATGAGGTAATGGATATATTAAGTTGATGGGATGAATCCTTCCACAATGTATATCAAATCATCACATACACGTTCAATATCTTGCAATTTTGTTAATTTTACCTCAGTAAAGCTGGGAAAGAAGGACTACACCAAATATGTAAGGATGTGAAGAGTCTGGACCATTCCTATATTACTGGTGGAAATGTGAAATGGTACAATCACTCTGGAAAAGTTTGGCTGTTTCTTTTAAAAACTGAACATGCAACTACCAAATGACTCAGACATTATACTCTGGGCATTTATCACAGAGAAATGAAGACTTACATTCACATAAAAACATGTACATGGATGTAAATAGTAGACTTACTCAAAATACCAAAAAAGTGGAAAAAACAAGATGTTTTCAACGGGTGAATATTAAACTATGGCACATCCATACAATGGAATACTACACAATCTCTGAATTAATATACACAATTACCTGAATAAATCTTGAGGGGATTATGCTGTGTGAAAAAAGACAATCTAGAAAGGTCACATACTGTGTGGTTCCATTTATATAAATACCAAAGTTACAGAAATGGAGAATATATTAGTAGCTGGTATAAGGCAGTGGGGGGGGGGGCAACATGAGGGATCCTTGTGGTGACTGAACTGTTCTGCATCTTAACTGTACCAATGACAATATCTTGGTTATGCTACTATATTATAGTTCTGCAAGATGTTATTGGGTAAAAGGTATATAGGATCTCTCTGTATTATCTATTACAACTGCATGTGAATCTTCAATGATCTCAAAATTAAAAAGAAGTTTAACTTTTCAAAAAAGGAAGGGCGGGGAGAAAGATGTGGAAAGACAGAAGCAGCGGCATAGAGACAGATCCTCCTGTCTTCAATACAGTTCAAATATGTGTCCCAGATAATAGTAGGATTTCCAGCTTGGCAAGCTAATCCAGTGTAGTGCAGAGCTCCCCCCACAGTGTAGGAGCAAGGCAGGCTTTTCCTGCAGAGACAGTACTTGCTCCTCTCACTGGGATATTAGTTATTAGTTATTGCTCTTACAAATTTGGATACTGGGGGATATATGACACAATTAATGAAGGTTAATAAGCAGCTCTGGGTTCAAGTCAGAACTAGCTAAGTTCCTAAAAGTCCTGTAGGCAGCTCTGTTGCTGGTACCAAAGCCTCCTCTGAGATCCTTTAAGCAGAGGGGATGTCTGAGCACAACAGTATTTTTCTGCTTGGCTTCTGAAGAGAAGAGACAACAGAGAGCAGCCATAGGACACTCTCTTCTTAAAGACAGCATGGAGAAAGGAAAGAGAAACCTGAGAATGGTCAAGGAGAAAAGACTGAGGATTACAGGCTTGATGAAGAAGACAGCAGAAATTCCTCTGCCTCCAGGTGTCTGGGTAAATGGGCATCTCTTTACCTATCATAGGTACCATGTAGTACTTCAGGCAAGTTGGAAGGAAAGTGTTGAGTAAAGACCAATTGAGTGTTGACACCTCATTTCTTTTTTTTTTTTTAAAGATTTTATTTATTTATTTGTCAGAGAGAGAGAGAGCGCGAGAGCGAGTACAGGCAGAGTGGCAGGCAGTCAGAGGGAGAAGCAGGCTCCCCACTGAGCAAGGAGCCCGATGCGGGACTCGATCCCAGTACGCTGGGATCATGACCTGAGCCGAAGGCAGCTGCTTAACCAACTGAACCACCCAGGCGTCCCGACACCTCATTTCTAAAGGATAACTGTTCACAGATGAATCTTGAAAAAAACAGTAAGGACTAGTTTGCTTTTCCATCTGGATGATGGATCACTACTGGGAGAATGCATTTATACACTGGCTGAGTGTTTTCAAACAAACACTATAGTCTTTCTCACTCTTCTTTTCTGTGATGTCTTTCAACTATCCAATTTGATTAACATTGATTGTTAGGCCTCCCCATACACAGGTTCTCTGTTTACAGATCCACTGAAAAATGCTTAGCCCAGGTGGTCTTCCTACAATCAGCAGAATTCCTTGGGGTTAGGTGAATATTACATGTGTCTGAATTAAGGCATTCTTAGGTGAACTAAGAACTCCATTCATATAAATGTCTGCTACAGCAATAGGGATGTGGCTATCTCTTGAGAGTAGTACAGGGATAGCTCTACTTGCCCATTTCCCACCTTCCCTGATGTTACAGGGGGCAGACAGGAGCTTCTTGGGCTTTCCAGTGCATTTTGTGTTCAGCCAGTTTCCACATGGCATAGCACCTTCCTGTCTTTCCCACCTTCTCTTCTGGCTGCCAGCTCTGTTATCTCCATCAGAAATTTGATACTGCTAGAAGTGCTGTGGAGTTTGTGTGTGTCTATTTTTTTTTTAATAGAGCCTTCTGGTATCCTTTGGGCCATTATGTTCTGAAGCAATGCTTTGCCGTCAGTCATTAATATTTAATGTGACTAGAAGCTTTCACAAAAACCTATTGAGATGCACATGCTTTAAGTGGCAAAGCTGTTATTTAATGATCTCGGGTGAATACACTATTTCAACCTACCCGTGAGGAAAGGTGACCTCCTAGTCTTTCTAGCTCTTTGTCTACATTAATATAACTGAAACCTCTTCCATTTATGAAAGCATCCATTCACCCTCAGAAGAGAGGGCTATAGGTTTTTTTCTGACATCATAAAATTAATGGGTGATTTCTAAAAAATTATAAAAGAATATAAGAAATACAAGTGTGAAAAGATGTACATATGATGAACGTCTCTTATGACATTGCTATAAGAAGAAAATAAATCAGGAATAACCCAACAATCCAGTAATAGAGGATTGGTTAAATAAATTATATGATATATATTTATATGATGGAATACTTTGTAGCCAGTAGGAATGATGTTGTAGATCTATGCTTACTGACATGGAAAGATTCCAAGATACATTAATAAGTGAAAAAAAGTCAGGCTACAAACCAGTATGTACAATATGATTAAATTGTTTTTATTTAAAAAATAGACACACTGGCCAAGAAAGCCAGAAAAGGTATATACCAAAATGTTGTCTTTGGGTGTTGTGGTTGCAAATGATTCTCACTTTGTTCTTCACATCTTTCTTTACTGTGTATATATTTTTTAAAAAGTTTATGTTAAGTATTTAAATGTTATGATAAATATTTAAAATATTTAAAAATTTAAAAACAATTTAAAAAATATTTTAAAAATATACACAGCAAACTTATTTTGTTAAAAAAAAACATTATGGGAGGGGCGCCTGGGTGGCTCAGTGGGTTGGGCCTCTGCCTTCGGCTCAGTTCATGGCCTCGGGGTCCTGGGATTGAGCCCCGTGTCGGGCTCTCTGCTTGGCGGGGAGGCTGCTTCCCCCCCTCTCTCTGCCTGCCTCTCTGCCTACTTGTGATCTCTCTCCCCATCAAATAAAATAAAAAACAAAAAACAAAAAACATTATGGGATTGTAACTATACAACTTATAAACTATTTTTACTTGAAATTACAGTCTGAGCAACCTTTATATTTCCATCCAATCCCTAGTTGTTAATCTAGAGCAGAAGCTGGCAAACTCTTCTGTAAAGGGCCAGATTGTAAATATTGTAGGCTTTGTGCACCATGTTGCCTCTGTCATAACTCCTCCACTTTGTTCATGGAGTGCTAAAGCAGCCAGAGATAATATGTAAACAACTGGCATGGCTATGTTCCAATAAAACTTTATTTACAGAAATAGGCCGTGGGCTGGATTTCAACCACAGGCTGTAGTTTACCAAAAACCCTGTTCCAGAGTGCTAAATAGAGGAGGCTGAAGTTCCATGTGCCTTGAGAGTTAATCTGGTTTTCTCTGTTCTCCTGGGCCCACACAAGGGAGAGATTGCTGCTCTCTGAAGTTGAGGCCGAAATGGCTTAGAGACATCACTGGAACTTCCTACTTTTTGCTTCTTGGTTTGAGAATTTTCTTATTCCATACTTGGGCCATGCTTTATCTAGGCTACTCTGCCCACCAGAGTGAACCCTAGATCTGCCATAGATAAAGCCATGGATACAAAAGCCCCCTAAGGAACTCAAATGGGTTGAAGAACTTGCAATCACTAACTGAGTGAATTTAGCTAAACCCAGAAAGCCCAAAAGAATAAATGTTTCCTGTAGCCCACAAGTACTAACACACTTCATAAACGAGTTTTCTGAGGAGGTGGATAATTACATCTGTCCACAGGAAAACTTGCAAGGAATCTTAAAATGTCCAACAACAGCCTAGTTTAAGAGTTTAAAAGACTTACATAGCTGAGTCATAATACACATGTGGAAAAAAAGGGAAGTTTTAGGTAAGATGGCCAGGCACTTTTAGTCACCGACAGCCCACCTGATTCCCAGAAGAGCAGTGCAAGAAGGATTTAGTTCATGTGTTTGCCTTTGCCTTCAGTTACAATCAGTGTTGCAGTTTATTAAAGCAGTTTACTTGACATATCGAATCTGTACAGAGTATTTTTCCCTCTTCTTTTTTCTTCAAAGTAAGGAAGATTAAATTATTGCTTATGCACACACACACACACACACCCCTGAAATGCTTCCAAAAACACAGCTTCCAGATCACCCTTATCCTTCTATCTAAAATACTGTTTGATCACATTTAATAGTCTAGCCACTCAAAGGAAGTCATGTAAGAACTGAATGTATTAGGTACAGGATCCAGGGAACCAGAGGCAAATAATCAGATTCTGGGTTACAGCAGACCTAGATGTCCTGAATTTCTAATCTGGGAAAACTGGGCATATAGCACCAAAAATTTACTAATAGAGAATCTCAAGACTTGCAGGCAGCCCAGGGCACTTGTGGACCAGCCTAACACAACAGCCCTTTCAGAAGAATGGAGAGTTGGGCTCAGCTCAGGTGGGAAAAGGAAAGGGAAGCAGGAAAAGGTCTTCAAGAGAACCAAGAAAATTCAACAGACAGTGTTTGGAAGATTCAAAAGGGAATGGGTGATGGAGTCAAGCTGTTGGTTGAGCTAAGTATGAAAAGGGAGGAGCAGAGAGCACAGACATGCCGCTAGTCCTGTAGTTGCCATCTGACAGAGAGGCAGGTTAAGTCACTTGTTCAAGGTACCAGGTCAGTTGCCTTGAAATGAAAATTCACTCTTTCCATTTCTACTCTTATGTTATAACCCACCATGCCACCCAGCGGCTCACGAAGCTGGTGCCTATTCACCTTCTTGAAGATTTAAAAAACTTAAGAAAAATACCGTGTAGTATATAGGTATAAAATGGTTGTTTGGCTCTTCTGAGGAAATGGCAGAAATTTTTAAGGTGTGCAAACTGCTTTAAAATGACTAAGTGCCAGAATCTGAATAAATGGGGATGGGTCATTCCAGCTGTTCCCAGCTAGTAGATTGGAGACAGTTTTCCAGTTTGGAGAATGATACTCAAATTGCTATCACTACCTAAAAAGTTTCAAACATTCAACTTAAATGAGTTCATGTAGAGGAAAGTACAGTGAACAGGAAGTATGGACACTTGTGGAAAGCTGGCTTCAAGTGTCAGCTCTGTCACTAAGTTTTCTGTGTGATCTTGACTAAATCACTTTTTCTCTCTGAACGTTAGTTTCCTCACCTGTGAGATGACAAGGTTGGACTCCATACTCTCTAAAGGCTCTTTTGCCGCTCACATTTTATGATTCTGTGATTCCTGGTGGGTTTTTTCTCCTGGTATTTATTTGTAAGGGCCATTCTGCCATCCACACAATTTAAGTTTTCGGTAAATCCTGGATGATCTTAAATAAAATCTCCCCCTTGAAGAGGTGAAAAGAACAGGATGTTTGTGCTGAAATGGCTCATGTCAGGTACGACCTTTTTAATTCAGAGTAGCTCTCTAGTGGTTCATTAACTCACCCCATGGGCAGCACAGCAGGCAAGTACTATTATAAAAGGCCCCAACTGTGCAGCCAGAGAGAGCTGCCCTATTACCCAGTGAAAACAAAGTGATTTCCTCTTTGCACCCACACGGGTCAATTTTTAGATCAGGAACATATGATTCTATCACTGAAGGAATCCCGGCCAACTCACAGAAACCCTATGCTGAGCCTAACACTTGCTTTGAGGACTAAGCTGGAGTCCTTTCCACAGGAAGTGATGGAATTACTTCTAAATAATTGATAACTGTGGCTCTCCTAGATAATTTAAAATGCTTAGAAAATAAAATAATAATAAGGACCTATTTTTGCATAAAGCTTTACATTTTAGAACACATGCCAATTAATGTCTTTTTTCATTTTACATTTTCTTAACAACCCACTGAGATGACGAAAATCATTATTCCCCATTTACCAGAAAAGGAAACCAGGGCTCAGAGAAGTTAAGGATTTATCCCAGGTCTCACAGTAAGTGGCAGAGCTGAAAGCAGAATCCGTATCTTGGCTGGTTCAGCTAATTCACCAATATACTTTTTTAACTGTCTTGTTATACTTATTGTTAGGTGTTATCAGGAGTGCAAGTTAAAGATCAGAGATTTTAGTACTGTGTCTAGATATTGCAAAGTAATTTTACACTCATTTGAAGACTTCTGACATAGGTTTAATTTCTCATTATGGGATCAGTGGCTAGGAGAACTCTGAGAAAGTACATATGACACAATGAATTCAGTTTATCATTTTATATATCTACTAAAGTCAAAGCAAATATTTATTGAACATCTATATAACTGACCCTGCACAAGATTATATGGAGGCAAACAGAAATATAAAACATGATTGCTGATCTAAAAGGGATTCATAAATACTAAATAGTGTAAAGTAAAGTGCTAAATATTATAATTGCCACAGTAAGTGCTATAGGGGCATGGGAAAGGGAGAGGTCATGAGTGAAGTGTCTGTGGAAGAAATGGAATTGAATTAAGCAGTTAGAGGATAGGCAGAATTTCAGTGGCAGAGAGGAGGAAGAAGACAATTCTAGGCTGAAGGGTGAATGAAGGGTGTGGGAAGAGCATTGCTTGAACTAAGGCAAAAGGGGCAGGCATACATGAGATTGGATATCTGTGAGGACACTGATCTGAGTGGTGAATGGTGGAGGAGGGTCTGATAAAGCTACAGATTCATTCTACATTTTCAGGCACAGGATTGTCTGCTTTTCATATCATTCTATTCACTCATGAATAAAATGACACGGAAGGCAGACAATGGTTTTTAAAAAAGATTGGCTCTGGAGTCAGACAGACCTGGGTTTGAGTCCAGGATTACTACTTACTTACTGTAAGACCTTGGGTTAATTAATTAACCTCTTGGGGTTTAGTTTCCTTCTCTGTAAAATAGGGCTATAATGCAGAGCCTATGACATAATGCTCATCAAGTACTTATCAAAGTCCTGGGACACAATAAGGCTCACTAAATGTGAACTCTAATATAGATGATCCATTGAATGAGAATTTATTTCTATACCTTTCTGAAGGTTTTCATATGGACACATTAAAAAGAAAAAAGTGACGTGGATGCTGAGCAAAATAAGTCAATCAGAGAAAGACAATTATCATACGATTTCTCTGATATGAGGAATTTGAAAGGTAGGGCGGGGGTTTGTGGGGGTGTTAGGGAAGGGAAAAATGAAACAAGATGAGGTCAGGAGGGAGACTCAAACCATAAGAGACTCTTAATCTCACAAAACAAACTGAGGGTTGTAGGGAGGTGGGGAGTAGGAACAGGGTGGTTGGGTTATGGACATTGGGGAGGGTATGTGCTATGGTGAGTGCTGTGAAATATATAAGCCTGATGATTCACAGACCTGTACCCCTGGGGCAAATAATACATTATATGTTAATAAAAATAATTTTTTAAAAAAGCACAGTGTTTTGTTTTTTTTTTAAAGATTTATTTATTTATTTATTTGAGAGAGAGACAGTGAGAGAGAGCATGAGCGAGGAGAAGGTCAGAGAGAGAAGCAGACTCCCCGCGGAGCCGGGAGCCCGATGCGGGACTCGATCCCGGGACTCCAGGATCATGACCTGAGCCGAAGGCAGTCGTCCAACCAACTGAGCCACCCAGGTGTCCCTAAAAAAGCACAGTGTTTTTGATCCAATCACTTGTTTTGATTTTTTAAATCAGATTTTGATTCAAAAACATGATAACCATAGTAGTGAGGACTGAGTAAGAGATGGTGTTGAATAGAAAAGTTAAGATAAAAAAAAAAAAAGAAAAGTTAAGATCAGATCCTGCAGGACCTTCATGGTTGGCTTGAGGAGACTGTCCTGTGGGGAATACATATGCCTTCTGACTAAGGAGAAGGAGCCAGAGGAATCAGCTCAAGGGTTCTTAGCCAACTGCTGGCAAAAGTGTCCCAAGCTTGCAAACTGTTCATCCTTACCTCCTTCCACTCATCCATTTGACACTCTGGGCTCCTTTCATTTTCTCACTAAGGAGTATTTCTTAAAGGTATGGTATGCTGGGCATATTCGCCATACACACACACACACACACACACACACACACATCTATACATATGTGTATATATACGTGTGTGTGTGTGTGTATACACACACACATATATATATACACACATACACACACATACTTCCTGATAGATGGAAGTTTGGATTAGCATTTTTGTTCTGGAGACCCTGGGTATAATCACTTTCTAGTAAGACATTAGGGTCATCTAAGCAAAGGGTGAGATTTACTGAGGAATTGTCTGAGAAACTCTAGGGAAGTAACTTCCTGGCTTGAGTGTAGTAGGAAGAAATAACAGGTGCCAACAGCAATAAGCAACAGAATCCCAGGAAGGAGCAACTGTTACCTGAGCCTGGAAGGTCATGAATGTGGAGCACATTTTCAAAATGGGAGCCCAGGGACATTGCTGTAATTACCAATCAATAAGCCTTCCCTTAGTACCAGGAAAACAGATGGATGCACTAATTAAAGGGGGATAGAGAGAGAGAGACAGAGAACAATGTAATATTTAAATGTGAGGAACTCAAGAGAGTGAAACTAGCTGTTTCTGACAAAATTACCCCATTAACTCTAGGTAACTCTAACCACATCTTAGAAACTATGCCAAATTAAGTGTTTTCAAATAATTACATGTTTTCAAATAGTCTTCATATATAGTTTTCTTTGGTCCAGGGTGAATGGCAAAGTTGCTTTTTAAGCAATGTTGGGAAGCCACTCTCTATGACCACATATAATCTTTCTTATGTTTTTCTCCCCTTTCTTATTCAAAAAGGGAAGGGAAACATACATTCTAAAAATGACTGAATTTATTGGCTGTCACTGTTAAAGAATGGTTTACTAAACAGACAATATACAAGCACTTAGGAAAGTAAGTGGTGACCAGAGAAGCAGGTGTTAAGAACATGTCTGGTTAAGTAAGGATAATTTTGTTTACTTTTTTTTTCTTTGAAAAGGATACTAGAATGACAGCTTTACAGCAAATCTTTCACAATTGCCTTATAAAAAAGATGGAGAAATATGGAACAAATGACAGCTTAGTTGGCTGGATTCCTAGTTGAAGAATTGTGCTCAAAGGGTGGTGATGAATGGACTGACAACAATTTGGAGGGCTAGAGGGCTCTCTATTTGCTCCTGTCCTGTCCAATATTTTAATCTATGATTTTCAGATAAAAGTATAATAGGCATGCTTGTTACAACTATAGATAAGACAAAGCTGGAAAGTATATGTAACTTACTTGATAGAATTGAGTTTCAAAAATAACTGTCACCACCAATTATTATCTTCTAGACACTACTGCATATAAGCTGTCTTACTGATATCATAAAACTACAGAAAATTAAGTCTTAGGTTTTAAATAGCTTGTCCAAAGCTACAAAGCTAGTAAGTGATATTGCCAGGATTTAAACCCAAACATGTCTGCTATTAAAGCTCATGCTCTTTCTCATATACTATACTGCCAGCTACTACTCTACACTGTCTTGACAAACTAGCCTAGAATATGATTTCTCTTGAAGATATGACCGAACTGAGCAGAGGCTGAAAAGCTCTGAGAAACAAGAAAGAATCAGACCATATAGATTTACCATGCTTTTCTGAAGGACCAGCGTGTTGCTAAAGTGATGGTGAAAACCAGCACTTGGACATATAATCTGCTTAGAATATTCTCACTTAGAAGACAGTGAATGTTACTATTTCCTGGCTTTGCTATTATATCATCTTTATTTGTATGAGGCAAAGTGACTGGAATGACAAGCCCAAAACTATGAAAATGGAATGTATTATAGGGGGGAAAAGCCATAGAAGAACAGGATGGAGAAAATATGACCTCTGTGTGACTCATATTACAAACAGGGCATTTACTTTGCAAAATTTTACATGAGATAACAATATGAACTAGCTTCTAGAAAAGCAGATATAACTCGACTATATTAATGGAAGACTTAAGTGGACTCTAGAGCCTAAGGAATAACAGGAACACTATCTTTTGTTCTGGCCACTGGGTTCTCTTGGATAGGAAGGTATTAAAAGCAATACTGAACAACCCCAGGGGAAAGTGACTGAGGTGAAGGATATGGAAAACATCCCCTATGAGGGACACTTTGTGGTAACCAGAATATTTAACTTAGTGAAGAGAAAACTTGGGACCATGCAAGCTATACTCAAATATGTCAAGAACTGTCATGTGGAAAAAAGATTATACTTGGTCTGACATGTTTTATAGGACAAACCTAGGACCCCAGGAGGCAGCTTAATGTTCAGTATAAGAAAAATTTCCTAATAGAGTGGTCCAACCACAGAGTGATAAAAACAATAGGTAACATTTAGGTACCCAGCACTATGGTCTACAGTTGACATATCTCATGTTTCCCACAAGAACCCATGAAGTCCATGGAGGGGGAGTGGCTACATTGTAAAATAGGGATCTTAATGTCACTTGGGAGTATTTGTCACAAGTTAGATGAATGTCTGGCAGGAATGTATCATATTTAATTTTGTACTGGAGTGGTGGGGTGGGGGGTGGGAGTTGAATTAAATGACCGTGTGAAGCCTTGTTTAATCTAAGACTCAGTAAATCTACTTTATTTGCTTTCAACTTTATAACATGAAACACTGTAATATGACAGTCCAAATACAGCATCTTGAACTCTTCATAAGATTGCTATGTGTCTATATGTGCACACAAACACTCACATACTTTTATTTGTTTAAGTCAGAGATCAGGGTTTAAGGAGAAAGCTTAAGGATACTATCTGAATATATGGAAGCTTCTAATAACTTAGAATCCTACAACATTCAATCTATTAATTAAGCCAATCAAATAAAGTGAGAAAAGAGCATATGCTATATTTATGATGGGAAGAAATTGAAATATACCTTACATTTTCAAAAACAGACAATGATAAAAATTTAGAAAATACAAATGTAAAAATGATTTCATCTCAATGGTTGAATCACAGGATGATTTTCTTGCTCTTTGTGGAGTATAAAGATAATAATTTACAAAGCCCTAACTTTGGCTTTGTATCCATCACTATGCTAGAGGATTTCATTGTATTACCTTATTTAATCTTTCAAACAACCTGACAAGGTTGGTATAAAGATGTTATTTCTATTTTAAATTTGAGGAAACAGTCTCAAAAAGAAGCAACATATCCAAGATCTCACAGTTAGGACACAGGAGTACCAAGATTTGAACACAGGTATTTCTGATTTCTACTGTCTACTACACTAAATCAAAAACCCTTCTTCCCTTTTCTTCCCTCTGTTAACACAAAGCACTTTGAAAATGCACTTTGAAATGGCCACTTGTGATAGGAAGGTATTAAAAGCACAACTGATAAACAACTTTAACATCCAACATCCAGATTCACATGATCTCTGCCTCAAAAAAACTTTACATTTTAACATAACACCTGGTCTCTTTAGCGCAGATGGGAAGAAATTTGGAGATTCTTGACCTGTTCTATTGATTTGATTTTAAGAGAAAAAGAAGGTGTGTGAAGAACTGTTGGAGGAAGACGGCCCAGTGAAAGGTGCTCCTCTATTTCCTGCAATCTAGATTCGAAATTGCTGAGAGATGAGAAAGATGGGAGACTGAACAGTGCATATGATATCGCTTACTCCTTGTTCACTACATGCAGAACCCTGCAACGTCCATTGTATGAAGATCTAGAGGAAGAAGAAGGACTGAGTTCCCTCGATAGGGGTGGTCCCAGTTGAAGGGTGCCACTGATGAAGTTTCTAAAGCAATGCTGCAAGTATCCTGATCAGTCTAAGATCTTTTGCTGCAAAGGCAGTCATCCTTTTGATGGAGTGTCATGCTCATCCTCCCTCCCCCATTAGTATAAGTGAGTGAAGTTTAGAGAAAGTCCTGAGCTCAACTTGTTCTTAAGTAGGATTTAAAAAGTAGAGACAAAAGATGGCAATGAAGTACTAACGATTGCCAGGAAAGATTTGGTTGACCAGCTCCAACTTCAAGCCCTTTTTCAAAACCTGCCATGTGTTCTCCACAGCCTGTGATGAATTCAAACCCCTGAATCAAACAGACCTCAGTTTTTACTTCCGAGAAGGCATCAGTGGTGTGAAGAGAAATTGCTACTGTGACAATTTAAGCAATTGGTGAAAGGCCAGTGCATTTCCCAGCTTACACATGCCTCTTAAGCTTCCTGTTAATGAGAGTCAATGGGTTTGCCAGCAAACACTGTACTCACCATTTTTTCTCATCTAGACAGGACAGTCCAGGAACAATTACAGAATCATGAACTTCAGCCATATCTGTAGCCTGACATAGCTTCATTTCCTACTGTACTAATGTGTAACTGCTTCACTGTCAACACATGAGTCCTCATAAACTCATAGCCTCATCTTTCCTTATCTTGGGACCTTGCTTTTTGCCTTCTCTTACGTTTTACTTGAGATACCCTCCTTGTTTTAGGTACTGAGGATAGTAGTATAATAGCTGCAAATCAGTCCGTGTCTCCTAGAGGCCAGATTTCTTCCTGCCTTAATTAGCACAACTTTTAAATATCCCTGCCGTCGCCTCCAATTTGATATGGGCCTAGGATTCCCCTTTCCCTCCAACAAGGATTTTCTACTGACAAAACTGCCTACCACAAGGGAAAGAACAATTAAGGTAGTCCCTAAGCACGAAGCAAACCCATTTCCAACTAGCTGATGAGGAATGTGAAAGTGAGACTAGGGTCTATTCAAGGGAAGCTGACTATATTTTTGTCCCTTAACCCCAACCCCAAACCGAGCTGGGTGGTTGTATCCACACAGGGTGGGCACTGGCACAGACAGAACCAGGGCTCCAATGAAGGTCTCCTCTCTCCACCACAACAGGACAGCTGTATGTAAGCGAGATGAGTAAACATCAGAAGGCCAATGGGCCAGTTAAGAGGTTCTTAGAGAACAAAATAGGCTGGTGACAGTGAAAATGTAAAAGGAATGCTATCCATGCTTATCTCCCACTCTTAAATATTAACTGCAACATGAAGATGGAGACTGGTGCCATCAAAATTGTCTGATGGTGGCAGCTAGTACCATCAAACCCAAGCTTTTAAATTTCGGTGAAAGGGTGATTTGAGGCATTTTCCTTGGCCAGGGAGGAAGGGAAGCACCAGAACTTTAAGCGAAGCCCTTATAAATGACATATAGTCTTAGATTATACTCTCCTAACAGATAGGAGACAAGTCTACCAAGTTTCTACTTTTTCCCCAGTATACTTAAGACAGCAATTAGCACTTAGCAGAAAGTCTGAATTTCCTTAAACCTGTTTATATGGGCAATGGCCTTTCAAATGAAAAAATTGAACTATAAAAGAAACTGGAATCAATTCCTAGCTTAAGACCCTGTTAATATCAAGAGTTTCAGCTTATTTTCAGAATTTAATTCCTCTGTTCAACTTTGTAACGGTCCATGCAGATAAAAGGAGCCCAAGTGCCTCCTGGTTTCAGCAGAATATTGATCACTATCTCCCTGAATTTACTCCGGAGTTAAACCCCTCAGGTGACTCCTGATACTGTGTACGGATGATCTGTTTTAAGACGCAAAGCAGCTCTGAGCTGTGAGCCTAGTGCCCCCAAAGCAGGGCTTTTCAAAGAGCTTCTCTGCTGAGCAAGCTCTTTGCACACTGCAATTAGGCTCAACCAGCAGACAAACTATTCCGCATCTGATGTGTCTCCCAGTAACAGAGATTTGCAGCAATGCACACCAGACTTGGAATATTACTCAGATCTACCAAGCCCCCAATTTAGGGAAGTGGCTCTGATTGATTTTAGAATCTTCAGTCTTTGGACAGATGTATTTATTCAACATGTGGAGGCCTGTGGACAATTTGGAATCTGGCTCAGGCTGTAGCCACTATTTAAGAAGTCCTGTAGGCAGTAACTAAAGATTAAAGTAAATGTGAAGTGATGTAGCTAGAGGAAAGTGCTTGTTAGGCTCTCATTTGCCCCAAATTTGTGAAAATTTAGAATAACAACAGCAAAGGGCACAGAAAGTTGATGCTGCA
This sequence comes from Enhydra lutris kenyoni, assembly GCF_002288905.1. Taxonomy (NCBI): domain Eukaryota; kingdom Metazoa; phylum Chordata; class Mammalia; order Carnivora; family Mustelidae; genus Enhydra; species Enhydra lutris. The sequence goes on from NW_019154137.1 coordinate 13,337,407, forward strand.
AAGGTAGGGTGCATATTAAGTACATTGCTACATATTCAGGGGTGCTACTTATATCCCAGTTTTCAGAGAACCAGAGCAGGAATCAAGAAGCCTTAATTCTACTGAGTCATTTCTTTCTAAGCTAATAAAAGGGAACATATCAATCACCTATTATGTGCCAGAAACTGTGGGGAACGTTACTTCTTACTTACATTATCTCATTTATTCCTTTGCAACCACCCTGTGATTCCTATTATTTCCTCATTTTACAGGAAGCATAGAGAAGTCAAACATTTGCTGAACATAACACAGCATACACAGAGCCCAGGTTTGTCTGATGCTAACTTCTTTGTATCACTGCTTGTTTTCCACACTAAGCTCCCTACTTACTAGGCTACACGGACTGCTTACTATAGCACCACTGTTCCTTTGTTTCCTCACTTATAAGTGGGATTTATGGAACGGTTGGTCTTAGAATCCTCCTAATTCTAAAAACCCAGTAATTTCATAGAAAGTGAGAGAAAAAAGCTATCCTTCTTCCAGCCAAGTGTGGATACAGTTTCAGTAGACAACATTCCAACTTGGATCTTAAATCATACGCTGTGTGACTTTTTCTCCTGGGAGCACTAGGTGATGCCCTAGAGGATTGACTTTCCTGTTCCTCTCTCTATAGGGTGAGTGGCCTCCACAAAGCAGACTGGGGAACTTTCTAGGAGACAAGGCCACTTCTGATCTCTGCACCCCCACCTTAGCAAAGCAGAAAGCATACAGTTTTTCTCTCACCCTCTAGTTCCCTCAGGCCAAATGGCAAATGCCCAGTGGTTCTAGAAGGGAGGCTGAGCCAGTCCTCAGTATATAGCTCCCTTTTCCATACCTTTCTCCTTCTGGGCAGGAGTTGGGCTGACTAAGATCACCTGAGAGCCTGGAGCAAAAAAAGGCCACCCATAAAGCCCATCTTATTTATTAACACATTATTTATATAATTCGTGGCAGCAAATATCAGATGGCAGTCATAATTAAGAAAAAGACAGAAGTCCCTTGAAGACTTTTAAGGTGAAATGCCTTCAGGAAGAAGAGAAAGTTCCCCAGATTTTTCATTTTAAAAAACAAAAATTTTATTTAAAAAATAATGTTAAACTCCTTGGAGCTGCAGCTGAATATTAAATAGAAACATCTTAGAGAAACTTGCCTGAGAGCTATATGAATTCTAAACTATGAAAACAAGACACTCAATAGAAAACGGTAAAAGAGAAAAGTGATAAGTTTGCATTATCAAAGAAACAAAGCATTTTCTTTCAGGCTGGAAGGAAGCATGATGGGAAATCTGCAAACAATGGACTTCTGAGAAATTTCACATGTTTTCTTAAAAACAAAATAACAACAACAATGGTATTGATAAGAGACAAATGTTCACAGTATTGACATGAGAATAGTGCTATCCTACCTAATAGCACATGGCCCTGGAGTGTTTCTAAAAGGCAAAGTTCAGACTTCAACCCCTTCCCAGAATGATCTGAATGATTTTTGTTATACACCACCTTCCTCCAAATCTCTAGCATGTTCAGGTACCCTGCTAGAATTTCTCCCTGTTGTCCCCCATCTAAGGCTAAATAGTGAGGGGCATTTGTGGTGATGATGGCAGGGAGAGTGGGGGTTAGGCATGAGAAGGTGCCTCTACATTCTGCAATTTGTTGCTCTGCCTGCATTTTTGTCCCTGTGTCTCTGTGTCAGCATGTCTGTTTCTGACTGCTGTTTTGTTTTGTTTCCCTGACTGTTTCTCTGTTAGTCTCCCAGTCTGTCTGCACCTCTTTCTGTCTTCCTGTCTGCCCTTGTCTGTCTTGACACTCTCTGTCTGCCTACCTTCTTGATTCCTATCTGTCTGTCTCTCAGGTTCTCTCTGTTAGTCTGTCTTTGCCCTCCTGCTGCTTTGTGGGTTTCGGCTGTGCATTCTTTCTCTCAGAATCTCTTACCTCCCTATCTCTTCCCCTCCCCCCATCTCTCCCTTTCTTTATCTCACTCTATCCGTCTATGTTTCTTTCTTTGCCTGCCTGCCTTCTGGTCTGTGACCAATGACCTCAGACCATCTCTTTCTACTTCTTTCTCTCTCTCTCTCTCTCTGTACATCAGTCTTTGTTCAACTGCCCATGTCTGTCTCAGTCTGTCTGTCCATCTTTTGGTCTGTCTGGTGCTGTATGTCTGCCTTCCTGTCTATCAGTTTCTCTGCTACTCTGCCTTTTTTTTTCTATTCATTTGTTTGCCAATTATTTCTGTCAACTATTTGTCATTCTATCTCTGTATAGATCTGTTTTTGTTTCCCTCTTTGTCATTTTCTTTCTACACGTATCTGTTTGTCTGTGCTCTGGCAATCTGCCCAGTCTGATGGCCTATCTCTCCAACACCCTTGCTTGTTCCTTTGATTGTCTGCATATATTTGTATCAGTCTGAACTTCTGTTTGTCTCTTTGTCTAGCTATCTTTATATATTTTTCCTCTCTCTTCCTCCCTCTGTATCAATCTGTCTTTCTGCCTCGTTTTGTTGTTGTTTCTCTTCTGGTCTGTTTTGCTGTTTCTTTCTTAGCTCCTCTGTTCTTGTCTTTTAGTCTATCACACAGTCTGTCAGTCTCCCTATGTCTCTGTTGCTCCCTTTCTCTCTTTCCTAATGCTCTGTCTGTTTCATGGTCTGTCTCTTGATTTCTTTATTTTTTCTCTGCCAGTCTGTCTCTGTTGATTTTCTTTTCTCTCTCTTCTTTTCTGTTTCTGTTTCTCTCTGCCTGTGTCATACTCTCGTAGTATCTCACACTAGTCCCTCTCTCAGCATCAGTTTTCGTCAATATTTCACTCCATCTGTATGTCTCCCTGTACTCTGCCTGCCTGTCTATGTGTCTGTCTGTCTGTCTGTATTTACCTTTCCCTTTAATAGTCTCCCTCCCTGCCTGGCCCTCTGTCTCTCAGACTGTCTTCCTGTCTTTCTGTCACTTTGTCTGTCATTGTTTTTGTCTTTTTTTCTCTATAACTTCCTGTCTCACTCTCTTGGTCTCCTTCTTCTTCTCTATTTCTCTGTCTCTTTTTACCGACATGAGATTCATGTAACATAAAATTAATCATTTGAAAGTGAACAATTTAGCAGCACTTAATACACTCAGAATGTTGTACAACCATCACTTCTATTTAGTTCCAAAATATTTTCACCTTAAAAGGAAAGCTAGCCTTAAGCAGTTGCTCCCCATTCCCTCCTCCCAAGCCCATCAACCACCAATCTACTTTCTGTCTGTATAGGTTTGCCTATTCTGGGATATTACATATAAATGGAATCACATAACCCATGAAACTGTGAATCTGGTTTCTTCCATTTAGCAGAAGTTTTCAAGGTTCATCCATGTTGTAACATGTATCACTATTTCATTTCTTTTTTCCCCCTTCTTTTTTCCCTTTTCCTTTATTGCAGACTATGTTTTTTTAGAAAAGGTTAAGGTTCATAGCAAAGTTGAGAGGAAGAGACAGAGATTTCCCATATACTCCCTGCCCCCACACATGCATAACCTCTCCCATTATCAATACCCCTCATCAGAGTTGCACAAGCAGAGTGGGATAATTTGTTACAACAGATGAACCTATGTTGACACATCATAATCATCCAAAGTCCATAGTTTTCATTAAGGCTCACTTTTCATGTACATTCTACAGATCTGGACAAAATGTATAATGACGCGTACCTATCATTATGGTATCATACAAATATTTTCACTGCCCTAAAAATCCTCTATATTCTACCTATTCATCCTCAGTTGCCCCCCAATCCTGGCAACCACTGATCTTTTTACCATCTCCAGTTTTGGCTTTTCCAGAATGTCATATAGTTAGAATCATATAGTAATGTAGCCTTGTCAGACTGGCTTGTTTCACTTAGTAGGATGCATCTAAATTTCCTTCATGTCTTTTCATGGCTTGATAACTCATTTCTTTTTAGTGCTGAATAATATTCCATTGCTGGAATGTACCACAGTTTATTTAACCATTCACCAACTGAAGAACATCGTGGTTGCTTCCAAGTTTTGGCAATCACATAAAACTGTTATAAACATCTAACTTATTGTTAGGATGGAGTGGTGATTTATAAGCTCCTTACATGTAGAACTGGACACTGGCAGTCCTATTTCACTTCTTTTTATGGCTAAATAATAGTCCATTGTAGAGATACATCACAATTCATTTATCCATTGATGGACACTTTGGTTATTTCTGTCTGTTGGTATTGTGAATATTACTGTTATGAACATACATGTACATGTTATTTGAATACCTTTTCAATTCTCTTGGGTATATGTCTAGAAGTAAAATTGCTAGGTCCTACGGTAATTCTATGTTTAACTTTTTGAGGAACCACCAAACTTCTCTACAACAGATGAACCATTTTATAATCTCCCTAGAAATTTAGGAGGGTTCCAATTTCCCACGTCATTGAAAACAGCTGATATTTTCCATTTTTTAGATTCCAGTCACCCTAATAGATACAGAGCAGTATCTTGTGGTTTTGATTTCTATTTCCCTAATGACTAATGATATTGAGCATTTTTTTCATGTGCTTAGTAGCCCCTTGCATATCTTTGGAGAAATGCCTATTCAAGTCCTTAAGCCATTTTTTTCTCATTTGTTTGAGCCTTTTTGTTACTGAGTTGTATAAGTTCTTTATATGTCTGCCTGCTAGACCCTTACTAGATATATAGTTTGCAAGTATTTCCTCCCAGTCTGTTAATCCCCTCAACCTTTACTTTTCATACTTTTAAAAATTGAGATACAGGGGTGCCTGGGTGGCTCAATTGGTTAAGCATCTGATTCTGATTTTGGCTCAGGTCATGATCTCAGGGTTGTAAGACTGAGCTCCACGCTGGGTTCTGCACTGGGCATGGAGCCTGCTCAAGATTCTCTCTTTTCCTCTCCCTCTTCCTCCACTCAGCTCATGCATTCTCTCTCTCTCTCAAAAAATACTGAGATATATAATTGACCTATAACATTAAATTAGTTTCAGGTGTACAATGTAATGATTTGATATTTGTATATATTTTGAAATAATCACTGCAATAAACCTAGTTAACATCCATCTCTTTTTGTTTCTGACAGATTGAGTCTTTCTGTCTGCTTGTTTCTGACTACTTTCTTTTTTAAAGATTTTATTTATTTATTTGACAGAGATCACAAGCAGGCAGAGAGGCAGGCAGAGAGAGGAGGAGGAAGCAGGCTCCCTGCTGAGCAGAGAGCCCGATGCGGGGCTCGATCCCAGGACCCTGGGATCATGACCTGAGCCGAAGGCAGCGGCTTAACCCACTGAGCCATCCAGGCGCCCCTCTGACTACTTTTTTGTTGGTCTTTTTGCATCAATCTGTCTCTATCATGTCTGTTTGTTCTTTCTCCCTCTCCCTTCCCTTCCCCACTGTTCCACTGTTTCCTCTCCCCTTCCTCTCTGTTAGTTTCTCTGCTTTCCTGTCAGTCTCCTGTTTGCCAACAACTCCCTCTTTTTCACTATTTTTCTCTCCCCCAGCCCTAGCACATCTGTCTCTCTGTTCATTTACTTGGCTCTTCTTATATCTCTCCATCTACTTTTTTGTATTGCTCTGTGTCTTTCTGATCTCTGTTGGTTTCTCTCTTGTGTCAGTTGGTTAGTCACTCTCTCAACCCATCTCTGACCATCTGCCTCTCTTTATCTGTGTTTGCCTTTTCCTGCCATCTCTGTCTCCATAAGTGTCCGTCTCAGCATGAATCTTTCTCTGTCATGTTCTTTCTGACTCTCCTGCTTTATCTTTCTGTATCTGTCTCTCTGCGACAGTTTTTTTTTTCTCTTCCTGTTTCTCTCTTTGCTTGTCTCTCTATTTCTCTCTTGTCAATCTCTTAGTCTGTCTCTCAGTCTGTCTCATCGTCTCATTCCCCTGCTTCTCCAATATATCTCTGGCCAACTATCTCTGTCTGACTGTTTCACTGGCTCTCTCACTATTTATTTCCCTCTCTTACTTCCTATCTGTCTGGTTTTGTTTCTCTCTGTCTCTTGTATTGTCTCTTTCTCTGTTGGTCTGGCTCTGGCTCTGTGTATGGCCTCCTTTCCCTCTCTGTCCTTTGCTCCTTCTCTCTCACTTAGTCCATATATTCTGTCTCTCTCTGTATTCCTGTCCCCAATCTATCCCTGTTTCTCTCTGCAACTCCCCCTCCCCATTTTTCTGTGTCTCAGGCTGTCTTGCTTTATGAGTGTGACTCTCTTCTTCTTTCTGTCAGTTTCATTCTCTCTTTGCTTGACCCTCTCTTCCTCGCTCAGTTTCTGCCTTTCTGTTTTCCTCTAGTTCTTTAATTTCCTCTGTTTTGAGTCTCTCTCTTTCTGTACTCCTTTCTCTTCTTTAACTTTCTCCCTGATTCTATCTTTTCCATGTTTCTATCTCAGCCTCTCTTCCTGTTCCTTACTGACGCCTCTGTCTCTCTTCCCTTTTCCCCTTCTTTTCCTATGTCCCTTACAGTTTATCTGCCTATCTGCATCTTTCTGTTCATCTCATTTGATATGCTTCTTTCTAATTTGTCTGTTGATCTCTATAACTATCTGCCTTTCTCTTTGCCTTTCTTTTTTCCCACCTGTCTCTATGTCTCTTTCTTGGTCTTCCTTCCATGTCTGCCTACTCTTGCCTCTGTCGAACTCTGTCCATTCCTAGTTCTCTGACTGTTCATCTGTCTCTTCGTGGCCAGCTGTCCATCTCTGTTTCCCCTTTGAAGCAGCTATGGAAATTGATATTAATGGCACTAACCTTTTATAAGAGCTAAACTGTAAATCTCTTTCCAACCTCTGCCAGTTGAACACACATTATCTCAGAGAAATGACTTACAGTCCCTGGCTTGCCAAAAATGCACAGGTTATACAGATTTTCTGAAATATAAATCTAATATGTCGATTTGGTACCTTTAAAACACAGGTATACACTAACTGTGATATCTTTCAAGCACTGTTACTTATTTGTCCATTACTAAAAAATATAACAAAATTTTTGTACACGGAGGACATGTACATGGAGAAGGGAGTTGGGGGAAATTGGAGGGGGAGACGAACCATGAGAGACTGTGGACTCTGAGGAACTAACTGAGGGTTTTGGAGGGGATGGGGGTGGGAGGTTGGGTGAGCCTGGTGGTGGGTATTGTGGAGGGTACGTATTACATGGAGCACTGGGTGTTGTGCATAAACAATGAATTCTGGAACACTGAAAATAAATTTAAAAAATAAATAAAAATAAAAAAAAAGAATGTCTTGTAGGGGATGCCTGGGTGGCTCAGTCATTAAGCATCTGCCTTTGGCTTGGGTCACGATTCCAGGGTCCTGGGATCGAGCCCTGCATCAGGCTCCCTGCTCGGTGGGAAGCCTGCCTCTCCCTTTCCCATCAACCGCCTCCCGCTTGTGTTCCCTCTCTCTCTGTGTCTCTGTCAAATGGATGAATAAACTCTTTAAAAAAAAAAAAAAGAATGTCTTGTAAATCTTTCATTGAGTTTACATCTTAAGCAAGCTTCCAGAAGTCAAGAATGTTGAGAAAATCTAATGAGAACAGGAGTTAAGGAACTGATCACATAAAATACAGATCCTGAATAGATTGTCTCTGAAAATTTTATCTTCACTGAAACATAGAGCAGCCCAGAATTCTGCAGAATGTATTATATCAGAACATTCACTTGATTTTTGCCTGATAGTCTAGGTTGATTAAAAAGTCCCAATCATATGGAAATATATATGGAACACTGTTATTAAACCTCTCGGAGTCTCGGTATCTTTGTCTATAAAATGGGGCTTATGATCACAAATGACCTCAGAGGGCTGTTAGGAGGAATAATGAAATAATCCATGTAAAGCTCTTAGAACAATGCCCGGCATAATAGGACCTCCAAAAAAATGTTAGTTATTATTACTTCTACTGTTGTTATTATTATAATTGTTGCCATTGTTATTATTATATAAACATCTAACAGCAAGTCTGCTCTCTGGGTAGTTTCCTTATCTAAAGAATGAAGATGTACCTCTAAGCTCAATTATGGTTCTATGGAGCTAGAATTCCATATGTGTCTAAGTACTGAGCACATGGGGTCATATCTTAGATCAGGCTCCATGATACAATTTTTTTTCTTCAAAGTCTTGTCATATCTGTCAGTTACCAAGGAAAGAAATAATCCATAAGGATAAACTTTTTACTTTCAAATATTTCTAAAGCTAACCTGACATCTACAAACCTCTGTTTTCTCATTGACTTCTTTACTTCTCACAGGATCACAAGAAAAAAACATAAATTCTGGACCAATTTTCATTCTAATTCTTTCTCCAATGTTGCCGATATTAAGCAGTTGTGGTAGTGGACATTTCCATAATGAGACAAAGACATAGATTCCTTATTAGCTAGTGTCATACTTTTTGGTAAGGAGGGATGTTATACTTGGCTTTAAATTGCTATATGTGGATGTTGTACTTTTCCTGGGAATTGTATTCATGGATGCTGTATCTTTCTTGGGATGCTGCCAATGAATGTTCTGCCTTCCCTAGGAATGCTGTACCTTGACGTTGCCCTTTGTTTTGGAATACTGTGTGTGGATACTGTACTTTACTTTGGATGCAATTTGTGGTTAAATCATCTTCCAAGTTAGGGACTTTTTAAAAAGATTTATTTATTTATTTGAGAGAGAGAGAGAATGAATGAATGAATGAATGAATAGGAGTGGGAAGGGCAAAGGAAGAGAGAGTCTCAAACAGATTCTGCATTGAACACAGAGCCTGACTCAGGGTTGGATCTCATGACCCCACGGACCACAACCTGAGCTGAAACCAAGAGTCAGATGCCCAACCAACTGTGCCACCCAGGTGCCCCCCAAGTTAGGGACTCTTTAACATTCAACATTCAACATTGATTTCTTTTTTGAAAATGCTTCTTCCGTGCAGCTTCTGAAGGAGAACTGTGTTAGTATATACCTATGTTTTACATTTCTGGTATTTTGGGTTTGTAACTTGACTACTGGCAAGCTCATTAATATTTTCTCCAGACAGAATGGATTTCATGCTTAAAACTGTGTTCAGTAAATATAATCTCTTTGCACAGTATTCCCATTTTCTGGATGGATAAACTGGGGGCGGAAGCCTATTGGGGAAAAGAAAGAGTATCGATCCGCAAATTGACTTTGGACGTGAGACAAAAACCCATGGCATAAAAATTCTAACTTATTAACTAGAGTAAATAATTGGCAATGGTTGCTTCTGAAGAAGATAAAAACTGTGGCAGCACAAAACATATTTATTCAGGCAAAAGCCATTACTTCCAAATATCTTGGCATAATGTACTCTGCACTGTGGTAAATGAATTTTCACCTTTGGAGGTATAATGCTACATAATTTTTTCAGAATATTTCTTATCATTAAAGCACAAAATTTCTACACATTCTACAAACATTTTCAAATCTTATTTATCTACTCTCCTGTTTTCTTCATCTTCCAATATTTTCCTTGGAATGAGGATGTCAGAATCTCTGTGGGTATGTGGCAACATTCATCTGTCCTTAATGCCTTGTCTTGTCTCTGTTTCCCTAATCTTGTCAGCATTAGCATACCTGTGCTCACTCATACACATGCTTCTTTCTTTACAAATTCATGGTCCTCAATCCTGCAGTCATGCACAATGCATTTTGTCCAAACTGCACAGGTGAAAGAACAAAGTTCTATACTAAGGATTACAGGCCTTAGGGGGCAGATCCATATAATTTACACAACATACCTCCAGAAAGAATACAGCCCGATTCCTACACTTTCACATTCTCTGCAATAAGGCTAGACAGGCTATAAAAAAAAAAGAAAGAAAGAAAAAGAATAGAAAAAAAGAAAAAAAGGATAAGAAAAAAAAGAAAAAGAAAAGAGAAAAATAAAAACAAAAAACAAAAAACAAAAAAACACTGCCACAGCTGAATTCTTTGTCCACGCCTTAAGATGGCCAGAGAGGAAAGGGTGGTCTGGTCATCAATTTGAAAACAGCTCTGCCCAATCCCTGTTGTATCAATTTTGTTAGCACTGCTTTTCAGAATGGGAATTCAGCTGTATTTAAGAGTCTTGACACTTGAGTGGTCATTCATTTGTCTTAATTTTTTCTTTGTAGTTGAACTTTTAATTAGAGATAATCATAGATTTGCCTGCAGGTATAAGAAATAACACAGAGAAATGCTGTGTATTTTTTACCCACTTAACCACAATGGTAGCATCTTGAAAAACTATAGTACAATATAATACCCAGGATATTGTCACTGATGTGGTCAAGATAGAGAACATTTCCATCACAAGGATTACTCATGTTGTCCTTTTATAGTCATACCTACTTCCATCTCTCACCAACTCCTTTCTTAACCCCTGGCAACCACCAATCTATTCTCTATTTCTATAATTTTGTAGTTTCAAGATGTTATATAAATGGAATCATATAGAGTATGTAACATTTCAGGACTGGTGCTTTTTTGCCCACTCAGCATAATTCTCTAAAGATTCATCCATGTTGTTGCATGTATCAATACTTTCATTCTTTTTACTGCTGATTAGTATTCCATGGTATGGATATACCAAAATTTGCTTAATAATCTATCCCATGCAGGACATTCAGGTTGTTTATAGTTTTTGGCTATTAGGAATAAAACTGCTGTAAACAGTCATGGACAGGTTTTTATGTGAACATAAGTCTTCATATCTCTGGGGTCAGTGTCCAAGAGTGCAACTGGTAGACTATATAATAGTTGCATGTTTAGTTTTTTTTTTTCCTTAAGAAAACAAACTTTTTCACAGTGGCTGTACCATTTTACATTCCCATCAGCAATGTATTAGTGATTCAGTTTCTCCAGATACTGGCCAGAATTTGGTGGTGCTATTTTCAATATTAACCATTCTGATAAATGATATCTCATGATTTTAATTTGTATTTCCTTAATGGCTAATGATATGTATATACTCTTTGATGAAATAGCTGTTTATGTCCTTTGCCATTTTCTCATTGGATTGTTTCTCTTCTCATAGCTGGCATTGAGAGTTCTTTATATATCTTAGTTATTTATCCTTTGTTGGATATGTGATTTGCAAAAGTTTTCTCATGGTCTATAGCTTCTTTTCATCCTATCCATAAGGTTTTTCACAGAATAAAAGCATAATTTTGATGAAGTCTAATTTATCAATATATGCTTTCATGGATTGCCTTTGTGTCATGTAAGTAAACTTTTTTGCTTAGCCCTAGGTCCTGAAGATTTTCTATATTTGCCTTAGAAGTTTTACAACACTACATTTTACTATTAAGTCTATCATACTTTGAGTTAATTTTTATATAAAGAATGGGGTTTAGATCTAGGTTATTTTATTTTATTTTTGCCTATGGATGTCTAATTGCTCCAGCACCACTGGTTGAAAATGATCCTCCTTCCATTGAGTTAATTTTGTACCTTTGAAAAATCAGTAGAGTACATTTATGTCGGTCTATTTTTCTGTTTTGTATTCTGTTCTGTTGATCTATGTTACTATTGTTCCATCAATACCACACAGTCTTGATAACTGTAGCTGTACAGCAAGACAATATGGGGTAGATTGATTCTTTCAAATATATTCTTTTTCCAAGACTGATTTAGTTCTTTTAGGGCCTGTACCTTTCCGTATAAATGTCTGGATAAGTTTGTCTATGTCTCTGAGAATACCTTGCTGGAATTATACGATAGGAATTGAATTGAACCTGAAGATCAGTTTGGAGTTTCAACATCTTTACTGTGTCATGCCTTCTGATAAGTGAACTCAGTGTGTTTCTCCCTTTATTTAGGTCTTATTTGATTTCTCCCATAGGTGTTTTATAAATTTCAGCATACAGATTTTTGTACATGTTTTAGTAAATTTGTATTTAAATATTTCATTTCATTTGGATTTTTTAAATGGTTGTGTTATTAATTTCAGTGTCTATGTGCTCATTGCTAATACATAAAAATACAGTTTATTTTATTTATTTAATTCCAGTATTGTTAACATACAGTGTCATATTAGTTTCAGATATACAATATAGTGATTCAGTAAAAATAGAGGCTATTTTTGTATGCTTATCTTATATCTTGCAACCTTGCTGGACTCGTGTATTAGTTCTAGGAGAAATTTTTTCTTTGTAGATTCTTCGGAATTTTCTGTTGATGATCATGTCATCTACTAAGAAAGACAGTATTATTCTGATCTGTATGCCTTTTATTTCCTTTACCTTCCTTATTTCATTGGCTAAACATTCTAACATTTTGTTGAATAAGAGTAGTGGGAGTAGACATCCTTGCCTTTTTCCCAGTCTTAAGGGAAAAGCAGCTTAGTCTTTCATCAGAAAGCACAATGTTAGGTGTAGGTTCTTAGTAGATGCTCTTTATCAAGTTGAGGAAATTATACTCTATTCCTATTTTTTCAAAGTTTTTTTTTTATTGTGACTGATATTTAATTTTTAAAATTATTTTTCTGTATTGATTAATTTTAAAATTTCTCAACCTTAGCTTGGTAGATTACGTTGCTTGATTTTCAAATATTGAACAACACTTGCAGCCTTAAAATAAAATTCACTTGATCATTGTGTATAATTATTTTTATATATTGTTGAATTCGGTATGTAAATATTTTGTTAAGGATTTTACATCTATATTCATGAGGGATATTGGTCTAATAGTTTTCTGTTTTGTATTGTCTTTGTCTCATATTGATAGCAGGATAATATTAGCTTCATAAAATCAATTGGAAATTGATCTCTCTTCTATTTCCTGGAAGAGACTCTGTAGCTATCCTCAATTAAAAACAGCTCTGGGAGAGCTCTGGAGTCCATTTAAGAAACTTCAGCAACACAGTGGAACAGCAACAATAACAAAAAAACTCTGAGAATAACCATGCAACAAGGGAGCATAAAACAGCTTCATTTTGCCTGCACTAAGCCAGCATTCTTTAGTGCCAAGAAGGAACACCCCAGCTAGAAAGAGCTCCCCTTGCTGGGAAGGAAATAGTGGGATGAGCAACAAGCTACCCTTGCCTTGCAGGGCACCACATGAATGACCCTCTTTGGTTTCATTCCACCCAGAGACTGGCAAAGCAGAGAAGTACAGAGATAGCTAGGAAAATGGGAAAAAAAGCAGGGGCTACCAATACCAGCTATAAAGCAGGAATGACTATGGTTCCCAGGGACTTGCTCTGCAGACAACCCCGACACCTTTTGCCACTGAAGAAACCAATGTTCAGCATAGTTGCTATGGATCACCGGTAGATTTCATTGGTTTTCACTCCTTAGATATTCACATTCAAATATGCCAGCTGTCTGAGTTTCTCCCTGATCCCTCTTTCCCCTGTTGGAGGCTGAAATCTGCATCAGTCACCAGCCCAGACATCTACAGCTGCAGGAAAGTGAGACACAAGCTTAGATTTCCATGGCTAACCCCCATTATCATATCTGCATGCAGGACTAGTCCTGCTAGCCTTGTACCTCCATACTCCCAATCTAACATCTGACACCAGCCTCTACTGCTGTGTATCTGTGGTGAGACCCAGCAGCCACAGCAGTACATGTTGACAGCCAGGGGCCAGTAAGCATGTGGTCTGCCTGTTGCTCCTTGTCCTGGCCCCCATCACGATATGGGTGTCTGCAACCAGTCCCTACTATGACACAGGCACATAGCTGTAGCTGGCCCCTGCTGGTTCTGGCTACCACTGCTGCCTTCCATGTTCCCTAGCTGCTGTACCTGAAGGAGCCGCTAAGGACCCTAACAGCCCTTTCATCCTCTGCAGACCTCTAGAGCACTTGCAAGGACCACAAATTCATCAATGCTGTGGACCCTAGTGAACTGCATTGATGAGTTATCATGCCCCCCGGACCCTGAACCACCATAGGCCCCCACACATGGTTCCCTACACTACTAGACTTGGAGTCACATCACACTCCAGCAAGCCCCCATATGCAGGTGAAGGTCTTTCCATCCTCATCTTCAAATGTACAGACACCTATGCAAGGACAGTGGGATCTCAAAAAATCAGGGAAACAACATCACCAAAGGAACACAGTAAAATTCCAATAACTGACTCCAAAGGAATGGAGATGCATAAATTGCCTGAGAAAAATTTAAAATAGTTGTTCTAAAGGTATTCAGAGAGCTACAAATGAACTGATAAATGATTAAATGAAATCAGGAAAACAATATAAGAACAAAATAAGAAACTCAACAAAGTGATAGAAAACATAAAAAAGAACCAAAGAAATTCCGGATGTGATGAATACAATGACTGAAGTAATGAATTTCATCAAGAGCTTCAACAGTAGACTGAACGAAGCAGAAGAAAGAAGCAGTCAGACATAAGATGGGTCTTTTGAAATTATGCAGTAAGAAAAGCAAAAAGAAAAAGAATAAAAATGAATGAAGAAAAGCTATGGGACATTTGGAACACCACTGAGAGAAGTAATTTATAAATTACTGGAGTCCCAGAAGAGACGAAGAAAGGGGTACAAAGATTATTTAAAGAAATAATGACTGAGAACTTCTCAAACCTGGAGGAAATTTTGGATATCCAAGCTCATGAAGTTACTAGGTCATTCCAAAATTTCCATCCAAAATGATCTTCTTTAAAACACATTATTAAAAAACTGTCTAAAATGAAGACAGAGAGAATTTTAAAAGCAACAAGAAAAAAATTATCTCATATGAGGGAAAGGCTATAAGCAGATTTCTTAGCAGAAACTTTGCAGGCCAGGAGAGAATGGGATGATATATTCAAAGTGCTACAAAAACAAAAATGAAAACAAACCAAAAACCCTTCTAACCAATAATACTTTACTGAGCAAAACTGTTCTTCAGAAATGAAGGAGAGATAAAGAGTTTCCCAAATAAAGAAAAGCTGAGGGAGTTTTTCACCACAAATCTGCCTTACAAGAAAGGCTGAAAAGAGTTCCTTTTTTTTTTAAAGATTTTATTTATTTATTTGACAGAGATCACAAGTAGGCAGAGAGGCAGGCAGAGAAAGAGAGGAGGAAGCAGGCTCCCCGTGGAGGAGAGAGCCTGATGTGGGGCTCGATCCCAGGACCTCAGGATCATGACCTGTGAAAAGAGTTCTTCAAGATAAAAATAAAAGTATACAAACTAGTAACATGAAAACATATATGAAAATATACCACATGTTGGCAAAGGTAAATGTATAGTCAGACTCAGAACACGCTTATACTGTAATGTGGAGTTGTGTTAATCACTTAACTCTAGTATAAAGATTAAAGGACAAAAGTATTAATACTACTTATAGTTAAAATAATCACAGTTAAACTAGTTAAAGCTAGTTAAAAGAGTTGAAAATATAGTTAAAATAAAGCTACAATAATTTGTTAATGGTTTCACAATATAAAAACATGCAAATTTTTATTTCAAGAACATGAAATGTGTGTGAGGGAAGTAAAAGGACTGTTTTTGTATGAGGTAAAAGTTGTTATCAGCTTAAAATAGACTTTTATATCTATAAGATGTTTGAAGTAAGCCTCAGGGTACCCACAAAACAAAATCCAATAGTAGACACAAACAAGATAAAGAGAAGGGAATCAAAATATACCATTACAGAAAATTATCAATTCACAAAGGAAGACAGAAAGAGAGAGAGAAGGGTGTAAAGAAACTACAAAAGAGCCAAGAAACAATTAACAAAATGGCAAGGGTAAGTCCCTACCTACCAATAATTACTTTCATTGTAAATGGAGTAAATTCTCCAATCAAAAGACATAGAGTGGCTGAATGGAGTAAAAAACAAGACCCAACTATATGCTACCTACAAGAAACTAACTTTAGCTTCAAAGAATCATGTAGACTTAAACTGAGGGAATGGGAAAAGATATTCTACATAAATGGAATCCCAAAGAGAACAGAGATAGCTACACTTACATCAGAAAAAATAGACTTTAAGTCAAAAACTGTAACAAGAGACAAAGAAAGTCATTACATAATGATAAGAGGTTAATTCATCAAGAGGATATAACAACTAATAAATACATATGCACTCAACATTGCAGTACGTACGTATATTAAGTAAATACTAACAGATATGAACAGAGTAATAGATAACAATACAATAGCAGTAAGGAACTTTAATACCACATTCTCAACTACTAATAGAGCACCTAGACAGAAAATTATCAAAGAAACACTGAACTTGAGCTATGCTTTGGACCAAATGGACCTAAGAGAAATACATAGAACATTTCATCAAATGGCACTGGAATACACATCCTTCTCAAGTACACATGGAGCTTTCTCCAGGAGAGAACATATGTTATGTCATAAGACAAGTCTCAGTCCATTTAGAAAGATTTAAATCATACCAAGTATCTTTTCCACCTACAAAAATGTTATGAAAATAAAATCAGTAATAGGAGGAAAACCAGAAAATTCACAAATACATGGAAACTAAACAACACACTCCTAAACAACCAATGGGTCAAAGATGAAATCAAAAGAGAAATCAGGGGCACCTGGGTGGCTCAGTGGGTTAAAGCCTCTGCCTTTGGCTCAGGTCATGATCCCAGGGTCCTGTGATTGAGCCCCACATTGGGTTCTCTGCTCAGCAGGGAGCCTGTTTCCCTCTCTCTCTCTCTGCCTGCCTCTCTGCCTACTTGTGATCTCTGTCTGTCAAATAAATAAATAAAATCTTTAAAAAAAAAGAGAGAAATCAAAAAATATCTTGAAACAAACAAAATGGAAACAGAACATGCCAAAATTTATGGGATGTGGCAAAAGCAGTGCTAACAGGGAATTCTATAGTGATAAATGTTTACATTAAGAAAAAGACAACAAATAACCTAATCTTATACTTCAAGGAGCTAGAAAAACAAGAATAAACAATGTCTAATGTTAGCAGAAGGAAGATCATAACAAAGATCAGAGCTAAAGTAAATGAAATACAGAATATAAAAATAATAGAGAAGATCAATAAAACTTAGAGTTCATTTTTTGAAAAGATAAACCAAATTGGCAAACCTTTAGCTAGACTAAGAAAAATGAAGAGAGGGCTCAAATAAAATCAGATGTGAAAGAGGAGACATTACAACTGATACCACAAAAATATAAAGTATCATGAGACTATTGTGAACAATCATATGGCAACAAATTGTACAATTTAGAAGAAACAGATAAATTCCTAGAAACAAACATCCTACCAAGACCCAGTCATAAAGAAATAAGAAAAACAGAACAGACCAATAACAAGTTGAATCAGTAACCAAAAACCTCTCAACAAAGAAAAGCCCAAGACCAAATGACTTCCCAGGTGAATTCTACCAAACATTTAAATAAGAATTAATACTAATTATTCTCAAACTCTTCCAGAAAATAGAAAGGAGGGAATATTCCTAAACTTATTTTATAAGGCCAGTATTATCCTAATAGCAAAGTCAAGTAAGGATACTACAAGAAAAGAAAACTACAGGCCAATATTCCTAGTGAATATAAATGTAAAAATTCTCAACAAAATACTAGTAAACTGAACTCAACAGCACATTTAAGGAATCATATACTGTGATCAAAGGGTATTTATCCCTGGGATACAAGGATAGTTCAGTATATGCTAATAAAGAATGCTAATAAATTCACATTAAGAGAATGAAAGATGAAATCATATAATTTCAATAGATTAAAAAATAGCATTTGACAAAATCTAACACCCTTTTATTAAAAAACCAGTAACAAATTGGGTTTAGAAGGAACACACCTCAACAAAATAAATATCACATGAGAAGGCCACAGCTATAATATCATACTCAACAATGAAATGTTGAAACCTTTCCCTCTAAGGTCAGGAGCAAAACAAGGGTGCCCAATTTTACCACTCCTATTCAACATAGTACTAGAAGTCCCAGCCAGGACATGTAGGCAAGGAAAGGAAAAAAAGACATCTAAATCAGAAAGGAAGAAATGAAATCGTCTTTGTTTGCTGATGACATATGTAATATTATATATATATATATATAATATTACATATTATTATTACATATGACATATGTAATATTACATATGTCATATGTAATATTACATATGTTATATGTATATATTAGATATATATCATTTATATAGCATATATCTAATATACAAAGTGACAGTATATATCATGTATATATGCTAAAGACTCCACTCAAACACTGTTAGAACTAAGGGATAAATTCAGTAAAGCTGTAGCATACAACATTAACATATAAAAATTAGTAGCCTCTCTAGACATTAAAAATAAACTACCACTACTGGGTATTTACCCCAAAGATACAGATGTAGTGAAAAGAAGGGCCATCTGTACCCCAATGTTTATAGCAGCAATGGCCATGGTCGCCAAACTGTGGAAAGAACCAAGATGCCTTCAATGGACGAATGTATAAGGAAGATGTGGTCCATATACACTATGGAGTATTATGCCTCCATCAGAACGGATGAATACCCAACTTTTGTAGCAACATGGACGGGACTGGAAGAGATTATGCTGAAAAATAAGTCAAGCAGAGAGAGTCAATTATCATATGGCTTCACTTATTTGTGGAGCATAACAAATAGCATAGAGGACAAGGGGAGTTAGAGAGGAGAAGGGAGTTGAGGGAAATTGGAAGGGGAGGTGAACAATGAGAGACTATGGACTCTGAAAAACAATCTGAGGGGTTTGAAGCGGTGGGGGGTGGGAGGTTGGGGGAACCAGGTGGTGGGTATTAGAGAGGGCACAGATTGCATGGAGTACTGGGTGTGGTGCAAAAACAATGAATACTGTTATGCTGAAAATAAATAAATTAAAAAAAAACACATGAAGAAAAAAAAATAATAAACTACCTGAAAAATAAATGAAGGAAACAATCCAATTTATAATAGCATCAAAATTAATAAAATACTGAGGAATAAATTGAACCAAAGAAATGAAAGTTGAATATACCAAAAACCATGGACATGGATGTAAGAAATTTAAGAAAACACAAACAAAAGGAAAGATACCTTATGTTCGTGGATCAGAAGAGTTAGTATTTTTTAAATGTCCTTGCTACCTAAAGTTATCTATGAATTCAATGCAATCCCTATCAAAATTTCAATGGCAAAAAAAAAAAATTCAATGGCATTTTTCACAGAAATAGAACATATAACTTTAAAATTCATATGGAACCTCAGAAGACCCCAAATAGCAAAAGCAATCTTGAAAAAGAACAAAGCTGGAGGTATCACATTTCCTGATTTCAAAGTACATTACAAAGCTAATAATAAAAATGGTATGCTGCTGGCACAAAAACAGACACAGAGACCAAGGGGACAGAATCAAGAGCCCAGAAATAAACCCATGCATACAGAGTTAACTAATGTTTGACAAGAGAGCCAATGATATTGAATGGGGAAAGGATAGTCTCTTCGATAAATCTGTATCCATACACAGAAGAATTAAATTGGATCCCTATTTTACATCACTCATAAAATTAATTCAAAATGGACTAAAGACGTCTGACCTGAAACTGTAAAATTACTAGATCTTGGCAACAATTTTTTGAATATGACTCCAAAAGCACGAGCAACAAAAGCAAAAGTAAATGAGACTACATCAAACTAGAAAACTTCTGCACAGCAAAAGAAACAACCAGCAAAATGAAAAGGCAACCTAAGGCATAGGAGAAAATATTTACAAGCCATCTATCTGGTAAGGGATTAATATCCAAAATATATAAGGAACTCATAACTTAATAGCAAAAAACCCTCAAACAATTCAATTTAAAAATGCAGAAAGGACTTGAATAGACATTTTCCCTAAGAAGACATGCAAATGATCAAGTATATAAAAAGATTCTCAACGTCAATAATCATCAAGGAAATGAAATCAAAACCACATGAGATATCACCTCACACGTATTAGAATGGCTCTTAACAAAAAGATAACAGATGACAAATGCTGGTAAGGATGTATAGAAAAGGGAACTCTGGTACATGTTTGGTGGTACACACACACACACACACACACACACACACACAATGGAATGTTGTTCTTCTACAAAAAAAGAGAAAGAAATCCTGGCATTTGGAACAACTTGGATGGACCCTGAGGGTATTACACTAAGTGAAGTACGTCAGACAAAGACAGATAAATATTATATGATTTCACTTACATATGGAATATATAAAAGCCAAATTCATTGAAATAGAGAGTAGAATATTGGTTGCCAGGGTTTGAGGTATGGAGGAAATAAGGAGCTATTGGTCAAAGGGTAAAAACTTACAGTTATAAGATGAATAAGTTTCAGGAACCTAATATAGCATAGTTGACTATAGTTATCAGTACTGTATTACATACTTGAAAATTGCTATGAGTAGAGCTGTCACATTCTCACCATAACAACATCAACAACAACAAAATAGAAAGTGTGTAAGGTGAAGAATATGTCAACTAACCTGACTGTGGTGTACTTTTCACAACATATGCATGTATCAAACCATCACACTGTGTAATTTAGACTTACACAATGTTCTATGTCAATTATATCTCAATAAAGCTGGAAAAAATTTACATGGTCTGCAGAATTGTTTGTAGTATTTCCTTATTAACATTTTTTTAAAGATTTTATCCATTTATTTGACAGAGAGAGAGATCACAAGTAGGCAGAGAGGCAGGCAGAGAGAGAGAGAGGGAAGCAGGCTCCCTGCTGAGCAGAGAGCCTGAAGCGGGGCTCAATCCCAGGACCCTGAGATCATGACCTGAGCTGAAGGCAGAGGCTTAACCCAATGAGCCATCTAGGCGCCCCTCCTTATTAACATTTTGATATCTGCAGTTTATAGTGATATCCCATTTCATTTTTCATATAAGCAATTTGTGTTTTCTCTTTTCTCCCTTTTCTTTTTTCTCTTTTTTTCCCCCTTTGTCAATTCTGCTAAAGGGTTGTGAATTTTACTGTTTTTTTTTTTTTTCAAAGGTTCAGGTTCAGTAATTTTCTTTACTGTCTGTTTTTAATTTCATTGACTTCTGTTCTTTATTTCCTCCTTCTCTTGATTTGGGTTTATCTGCTCTTATTTTTCTACACTCTTAAAATGGGATTTTAGATTGTTGATTTGAGATTTATCCTCTTTTCTAATTTATGTATTTGGGAATATAAATTTCCCTTTCAGCATTGCTTTAGCTGATTTCCACACAATTTGATACATTGGATTTTCATTTCCTTCAGTTCAATGTGTGTTTTTTTTTTTAAATTTTTACTTGGTTAAGCATGTGCCTTTGGCTCAGGTCACGATCTCAGGTTCCTGGGATTGAGCCTCACGTCAGGCTCCCAGCTCAGTGGGGAGTCTGCTGCTCCCTCTCCCTCTCCTGCTTGTGCTCTCTCTCTTTTTCAAATGAATAAATAAAATCTTTAAAAAAAATTTACGTGGGACTTCTACCTTGACCCAAGGGTTATTTAGCAGTGTGATGTCTAGTTTCCAAATGTTGGAAGACTTTTCTATTATCTTTCTGTTACTGAATTCTAGTTTGATTCCATTGGAGTTAGAGAACATATACTGCATGATTGCAACTCTTTTTAATTTGTTGAGATTTGTTTTAGGGCCCAGGATATAGTCTATCCTGGTATATCTTCTCAGAGCACTTGACAAAAAAATGTATTTTGCTGTTGTTGGGTGGAGTGTACTATCAATGTCAGGTCCTATTGTTTGACAGTATTGTTGAATTATTCTATATCAATATGTATTTTCTGTCTAGTTGTTCTATCAACTGTTGAGAGAATGGTGGTAAGCTACTTAACTATACTTATGGATTTGTCTCTTTCCCTTTTCACTTCTATCAGTTTTTGTTGCAACATTTTATAGCATTTTAATTTGGTGCATATGCATCAAAGATTACTATTATCTTCTTGGTGAATTGATACTTTAATCATTATATAGTCACCCTCTTTATCCCCAGAAATTTTCTTTTCTCTGAAGTCTACTTCATCTTTTGTTAATATAACCACTCTTGCTTTCCTGTGATTAATGTTTGTCCATAACTCTGCTTACTGTGTTGTTTCTTTATTTCTCATATTCCAAGATTGATTCTTTTATCATTTCTTTTCTACTTAGGAAACTTCCTTTAGCTATTCTTTTACAGAAGGTCTACCCATGACAAATTTTCTTAGTTTTCCCCCAACTGAGAAAGTCTTGATTCTCCTTTCATTCCTGAAGAACATTTTCATGGGTATAGCATTGTGGGTTGATACTTCTTTTGGCACCTGAAATATATTATGCTACTTCCTTCTGGCCTCCATAGTTTGTGATGTTAAATATGCTGTCATTTTAATTATTTTTCTACTGTAGGTAAGGTGTTGTTTTTCTGTCTTCTTTCAAGATTGTTTCTTTTCCTTTCGTTTCCAGAAATTTAGGGGCACCTGGGCAGTGCAGTCAGTTGAGCATTTGACTCTTGGTTTTGTCTCAGATCGTGATCTCAGCCTGTGAGACTGAGCCCCATGTTAGGCTCAGCGCAGAGTCTGCTTGAGTTTCTCTCTCCCTCTCTCTCTGCCCCTCTTTCTTTGGGTGTGCTCACCTTCTTGAATTTGTAAGTTTCTATCTCTTCCCAAATTTGGGAAGTTTTTAGACATCACTTCTTCAGGTGCTTTTTCAGCTGCATCCTTTTTCTTCTTTTCTTCTTAACTCTGATGAAATGAAGGTTACATCTTTTACTGTAGTGTCACATGACCCTGAATCTCTGTTCATTTTTTTGTCTACTACCTCTCTGTTGTTCAGACTGGGTAATTTCTATTGCATTATCTTCCAGTTCACTAATTTTTTTCCCTCTGTTATTCTCACTCTGCTACTAATCTCATCCATGGAGCTTTTTATTTTGGACATTGCTGTATCTTTCAGTTTAAATTTTTCCATTTGGTTCTTCATTATAACTTCTATATTTTTGCTAAGACTTTCTTTGCTGGTGTTTTCTGTTTTTTTTTCTACTTGTTTCAAGCATGTTCATAATTGCTCATTGAAAGATTTTTATCATGGCTGCTTTGAAATCTTTGTCAGACAATTCTAATCTATTTTAGTGCTTGCATCTATTGATATTATTTTTCATTCAGTTTGAAACTGTCCTGGTTCTCTGTATGAGGAGTGATTTTCAACTACAGCTTGTATATTTTGTATATATTCTGGATTTTATTTAAATCTTCTGTTTTAGTGGGCATTATTTAACATCATTCTAGTAGGAGGAAGGGAATGCTCTCTCATTACTCCCAGGTAGAGGGAGAAGTCCAAGTTCTCCACAGCCTCCACTGACATCTGAGCAGGGTGGTCTCCTCATTACTGATGGGCAGGTGTATGAGTTCCAGACACCCACATAATCTCCAATGACACCAGGTGGCGGGGGAGGCTTTATTACTCCTGGTTGATAATGACAAGAATTTCTAATACTTCGCCGACACCACAACAGTGGGGAGAGACAGCGTTACAACTGTCAACTCTTGGAGAGAAGTCCAAGTCTAAGCATCCCACATGATCCCCCGATAACACTGGGAGAGTGGGGGAAGGGTGGTTCATTGGCCAATGCAGTTGAAAATTTTAGCTAGGTACCTTGTCTTCTCTGATACTACCTTGGCAGGGGTCTCTGGTAGGGGTATTGGAGTGCCTTGCTAGAGCCTTTTGAAAATGGAAATGCAGGTTTCACTCTTGGCTGAGAATGGGTGGAAACAGGGCCAGTTCTTCTGTGCTATTTGGCTACCATAGAGCACTTAGCTACTATCTACAGATTTTCCCTCTTACTAGGCTCCTCTTTTCCTGATATTTTGGCTAGAGAGAACAAGCTTTTATTTGGCCTTTGTTTTTTTATCTGCACTCATTGGTGGTTTCTTGATTGCTGGTTTCTTTAGCTCCAAGTGTGAGACATATAAGGCAAAACGAAAACCCAGGGAACTCATCACCATGTCATTCCTCAGGTTCCAATGTCCCTAGAATAATCTGCCATCTCTGTATCCTTCAGTCTTTATGATGTTTAAAATAGATAATATGCAGAGTTTTTACTTGTACTCAGTGGGAAGAACAGGAAAAAGTATGTCTACTCCATCTTCCTGGAAGTAGAAGTCATCCTATTTGTCTTACATTTAAAAATGGTCATGCTTAAAGAGACATAGTCTAATCTCTTCATTTTATCCCAGAAAATGGAAACTTAGAGAATGTATGTAATTTGCCTAAGTTCAAATAATGATATGAGGGCAGAGCTTAGTTAAACCCCAGGTCTTCTGGCTTCTCCTTCCTATATTTCCACCCCTCCTCCCCCTGTACTACTCCATTTTCCTTGCCTTTACCCTGTAATCTTTCATAGGTTTCTTTTTTCTGCTATGCACTGAATTCTGTACCACAAAAAGATACTAAAATCAGACAATCTCCAAGTCATTTTTCCCCCCACTGTGACATTAAAAACTTGTTCTCCTATTCATTTATTCAGTTTTCTAGATTCCACAAAGGAGTGAAATAATATGGTATTTGCCTTTCTTGGTTTGACCATTTTACTTAGCATAATACCCTGTAGGTACATCTATATTGTCACAAATGGTAAGATCCTATCCTTTTTATGGCTGTGTAATATTTCTGTGTGTGTGTGTGTTTGTGTCCCACATTTTCCTTATTCAGTTGTCTACTGATGGACACTTAGATTACTTCCATATTGGCTATTGTAAATAATGCTGCAATAAATAGGGTGCATATATGTTTGTATCTTTTCAAATTAGAGTTTTCTTTTCCTCTGGGTAAAAACCCAGTAGTAGAATTATTAGCTCATATGGTATGTCTCTTTGAGGAACCTCCATATTGCCTTCCATAGTCAACTATACTCAAATTTAAAATTTTAAACAAAATAAAATGGTAAAACAGAAGAAAACTTACTCTCCTAAAAAGCTATAGTTTAGCTCTTTTGATGGTGGGAACAAAGTAATATTTGTGGCAGAGAATGAAGAGAAGGTACTATGTAAGGTCTAATAAATAACTAAATAATCATAGCTGACAGACTTACAGATCCATGCTGGGAATGCAATTTTTTTCCTCTAACTAGGCATTCATCACATACTATAATCTTCTGGCAGAGTGTCTTAATTCTTAATTCAGTACCATCTGTCACTATTATATTATATTACTATTATGATATTGAGTACCAAAGTCATAATATGCAGAGGTTAAAGATTTTTGGTGTTGATAACATCCTAAAAATATATACGCAGAGTACTTTTATTTTTTTAAAGCACAATTTAGTGAAAGAGGTCTCATGGATTTATAAAAGGTTGAAAACTCAGGAACTATTACATTCTGAACATAGTTCTCTCAGTCATTTGGTATAACTTCATGCAAAATAATATTTCTAATCATTAATTCTCAGGCACTAGGAAAAGAGTGATTGCTTGACAGGAGGCAAAATGAGGAGCAGTAGGAGGAGGAAAAAATGCTGGTAATGACAACTGTTATACACCCAACTTTATTTTATATCAAAAGCACTGGGCTAAGCACTTTATTATGCATACATTTATTTTAGGCTTTCAGGTGCATACAATTGGATTAATCATAAAACTTCATTATGACATGCTCTTAGCACTGGTCCCCTATTTATTTAGCTAGTTCCTTTTCATAATGTAATAAGCACCTACAAATTCACAACCCAAAATAAAAATTAAGACCTTGACAATAATCTAAATCTAATCATAGAGATTCCTTCATTTCCATCCTACATCCCCTCTACTTCCCAACCAAGGACAGCCTCCTTCAGCCATCATCCTGATTTCTGTGTTTATTATCCCTTTGCTTTTTAAAAATTGGGTTTATCACACCTATATGTAATATAAAAATTAAATATTTTAATTTTTAACTTTATCAAAGTATAACATGCTCTGTAATATTTTAGGACTTTTTCATCTAATATACTATTGTTAAGATTCATTCATTTTTTTATGTAGGGCTATAGTTCATTTGTTCTGAATGCCATATAATATTCCAGTGCACAAATATACTATACTTTATTAATCCATTATTAATGTTGATAGAATTTAGGTTGTTTCTAAATTTTTGTACTGTGAGCTATGCTGTTATAAACATATTTGTATGTATCTTCTGTCATATATGAATAAGAGGTTTTCTCTTAGAAAATCTAGTAGAATTTTGGGGTCATAAGGTATATGAATGTTCAACTTTAGGAGATAATGGCAAAATACATTCCAAAGTCCTCTCAGCAATTTATATAGACAGTAGTTCCCCTTATCCATAGGGGATCTGTTCCAAGACCCTCACTGGATGCCTGAAATGGTGGATAGTACTGAACTCTATATGTATACTACCTTTTTTCCTATACATACATACCTATGATAAAGTTAAATTTATAAATTAAGCACAATAAAAGATTAACAATAATAAAATAGAACAATGATAACAATATACTGTAATATAAGTGTGAATGTGGTCTCTCTCTCTCTCTCAAAAGACCTTATTGTACTGTTCTTCTTCTTGTGATTATGTGAGATGATAAAATGCCCAGGGGATGGCATGAAGTGAGACTGAAAGACCTAGGCATTATGATACAATGTTAGGCTACTAGTGACCTTCTGATGATAAGTCAGAAGGAGGATCATCTGCTTCTAGACTGTGGTTGATCATGGGTAACTGAAACCATGGAAAACAAAACCACAGATAAGGGGGGACTACTGCATTCCTACCAATAATATGTAAGAAAATCATGTTCTTGAGTTACTTTACTTTCTAAGCCGGAGTTCATCTTCTGAACCACAGGACACTGAAAATTATTTGACTATCTCCTCAATTCTCTCAAGGATGGTGCATAACTGCTATCATTCTAGTGCATAGGAAAGAAGTTGATTCTTTACTTACAACTGATGCTTTGGGGCATTAGCACTTTGTTCTCTCCAGTAACCTCAGTCGAGAAAGGCTGCTTTGTATTGTCACCTTACACTTTTTTTGCCAACCAACTGGATATAAAGTGGTGTCATATTATGATTTGATATACATTTTCCTGGTTAATAATGGTGTTGAATCTTTTCATAAGTTAATTGGCCATAAGTGTTTACAATGCTGTGAAATGTCTGTTTATGTCTTTTGTCCATTTTTCTATGGGATTGCTTGTGCTTTAAAATAATCTTTACAGGTTCCTCATCTATTCTTGCTATCATTTGTCAGAATATTTTGTGAATATTTTCTCCCAATTTGTAACTTGTATTTTCTTGTTCTCTAAGGTATATTTTAATGAACATTTTAAATTTTAAACAGTTAAATCTATCAATATTTTATTTTATAGTTAATTCTTCTTATGTTTTAAGGTATCTTTTTTATTTCAAAGGTAGGAAGATATTCACTGACAATTTCTGCTAAGAGTTTTAAGATTTTGTTTTTGAAATTTGTACTCTTAATTGATCTTATGTATGCTATGAGACAGGATTTATTTTCATCTTTTTTCCATATGGATAACCATAATTACAGCTTCATTTATTAAATAATCTCTACATTTCCTATTGATCTGACATGCTACCTCTGTTATATATCAGAGCTCCATACATGTATAGGTCTATTTCTGGTTTTCTACTACATTTGTAAAAATTTTAAATTATTTCATGCAGTCTTCATAAGAAGCAACCTAACATAAATTACTTCATGTAATCCATAAAATTACCCCATGAGGTAGATGCTATTTTCTCTATTCTACAGATTCAGGAAACTAAGGCTTAGAGATGTTAGTGACTTGTTCAAGATCACAGACTAGTGGCAGCTCCAACCCCAATACTCTAGAGTCCATGGGTTTAAGCAATAATTAATACTGGCTCTTACCCTACTACCTCATAAGGATATAGTAAAAGCCAGTAAATATCATAGGCGGTAAACTATATAGTTAGCTCTATACTAGCTATAAAGTGGTTTGAGGTAGAGTTGTGAGTAGGTTATAAAGGAAAGACAAAGTCTCTGCTCAAATATCACTTACTCAGTCTTTCCCTAAGCACCCTATCCAAATTGTAGCCCTTGTCCATTCTGAACCATTAACCTGCTTTATTATTATTTTTTTAGGTTACTAAGTACCTGAACTTATATATCTATTTGTTTATTCTCTGATTCGCTCATTAGAATGTCTGCTCCATGAGGGCAGGAACCAACATTGTTTTATTAACTGCAATATGTCTATCACCTAAAACATGCCTGGCACATAGCAGGCACATGACAAGTATTTAGGGAATGAATGTATGTATGTATGAATGAATGACTGAATGAATGAATAAACAAGATAAGACTTCTGTCTCTGAAGAGTTGACAATCTAGCAAGGAACATGTTAGTTCAAGACAAATTATGAAAATAAGAAAAATTTACTCATTCATTTACTACATTTACTGGGTACCTACTTTGTGTGTAGCACTGTGATGAGTACTGAGGAAAGAATATAAAGATGAGTAAGGCACAATCCTTGCCTTCATTAACTTACAAGCTAGTAGAATCTATGTGTGCGTATATAAATTTCTACAATATAAGACAAGAAATAGTAACTAGCTACAAGAGGAACAAAATGCTAATTTGAACACAGGAGAAAGAATTTAATTCAGACTGGGAGATCAAGGTAAGCTTAATGCTACACATGGTCATGGTAGAGCTGGGCTTGGCAATGTTTTCCTTCAAAGAAGGTGAAAACTGTGTAAGTTTAGTACGTATTTATTCAGCCAAAGCTACTACTTACGGATATCTTGGCACAAAGTACCCAGCACCATGATAAATAATTTTCACTGTGGGGAGCGAACTAGACTTTGCCTGGCTAAGAGAAAGGATATTCTGGGCAGGGAGAATGGATTGAAAGCACATGGCATATTCTGTCAAGAAGTCCACTGTTGTAACAAGGCTCTAGGGAGGGTGCTGGTAGGAGATGAGGCTGGAAAGATAGTGTGGCTGGGATCTGAAATTAAGAACTTGGGCCATTTGAAACTTTTTAAGGACTAAGTGATAGTGGAGGCAGGCAGGCCACCACAGACAGTTATTTTCCTTTCCTTCCGTTTTCATCTGCTGCCTTTCTTCTTCTTCTTCTTCTTTTTACAGCAGAGCACAGTGAAAAAGAAAAGGGAATAGGGAGTCCAGAGATCTGGGATTAAGTCACAGTTCTGACACTGAACTGCTGCATGATGTTTGGAAACAATTCAATTAAAATGAGAGGAGAGGACACTTAAAAAAAAAAACTACACATATATTCTTTCTTAATAGCCACTCCAATTAGAATACCCTGTCACAAGGATTACTGCTGTAGTGACAAAGAAAAACAAATGCAGAGATGAATGCATCCCTTTGGCATATTGGTTGAGAATCCCTGGATTAGATGATCTCTAAGTGTCCCTTCTTCCACACAGCCCCACCTCTTCTTCCCAATACCCCCACTCCATGCTCTGATTCTCTTCTTATTCCAAACTAAGCTTTCAGTATAACAGTGGACCATCTCCCACCCTCCACAGGAGTTGTTGAGCCCTACTGGTGATGCTCAGGACTGCAAATTCTCATCTTGGAAGAAAACTAGCCAAGAATGGTCAAAGAAATCTGAAAGACTTGAGAGCCTGTTCTACAAGGAAGGGGACAGAATTACTGGGATGCTGCTAACTTGTAAAAATAACTCAGGAGCGCCCCTGGAAGCAAAGTCACCTTGATCCTTTCAAAGAACAATTGTGAGAAATGATGTGAGTATGTATGTTGTGAGGAGGGCAGGGTGCAGAGAGATGGCATTCCAAATTGCAGAGCTATCCTTGAAATTCTGATGCTTTAGAACTTCACTATGGGGTCTAAACATCAAATAAAGCCTTGATGGAAATAAGAGGGCAGGGTAGGAGGGGGGAAAAAGATGATCAGTCCAATATTCATATCATTTTTTAAAGCTGACCTACTCTTAAGAAACTTTTAAATTGCATACACAAATGAAAATGTACCCTCAGCATGAAGCTCTATGTAGTCTAATTATCAGAACAAATGTTTATTGAGTTAATTTTAAAAATACAATACCAACGCTGCCTATTTCATAATCGAGGGGAAGCATTTTCTTCTCAAGCCATGTTCAGTATGCAACAGGAAGCCAATTATCACCCCCAGAACATTTCTCAGTGAAAAATGTGTTATTCCTTATGGCACTTAAGGCTTAAAAAGGCTTAAAGCCCCGAAATTACCATTTTCTCTTATTTCTATCATCTAAATACCCATCAGTTCAAATCAAAATTATTTTCACCATTTCTTATCTATCCCAAAGGTGTCACTGACACTTGGACAGAGGAAATTATGGAAAAAGACAAGACATGTTTGTTTTGCTTACTTGAATGTTCATACAAGCTTTTCCTGAAAACAGTGTATAATAATGGGGCTCCTGAGAGAAAAATACGGGAAACAGGTATGGGTACTGATTAAATGAAGGTGAATGTAGTTTTATTGCTTTTAAGAAAACTCAGTAATTCTGACTAAAAACTAACCAATATGGTCCCTTTAGGATTCATAGGGATGTATTTTTCATCAGTAGAAGGTAATAATTTCTATTTACCAGATATAGGCATCTTGTGGACAAAAGCCAGGTCTTATCCATCTCTCAGTTTCTGCTAGAAATTAGCATATCATTTACCCTTCCATATACTATCACCTGACACACAGTAGGCATCCAAAAAAAGTTTACTGAATAAATACATTAGCATACTATTTGTTTGCAATTGCCTACTGCTGAGAATGCTTTTAAACTGATTGCATAAATAGGCTAAATACAATCTGAAAATCTTTAAAATTTGATAAGCAAACTTTTTATTTCTTAGATTCAAAGAATACAGGTGGGAATTTAAGAGATTTTTCCGTGTCCCAAAAGAAGCAGCTCCATTTCCCTTTACAGACACCAGGCAGAACTTTTCCAGACCTTCTTCTGTGTAACCAAATATTTTCAAGTGGCAACCAAACATTCCAAAATACACAAGCTGTCTGAGTGTCACACTAGAAGACAGCTGGGGACACGGTGTTGACAATGATCAGTGTTTACACCATATTCACATTCCCTTTAGCACATACCAGATTCCAGAGCTATGAGACATGTGTGTTCTCCTCCCCTATTTTTTTTCCCTCAAAGAGCCCCTGGATCCTGTCTGGAATACAGATCAAGAACTGTACTGCCAACCACCATAGGTGGAATGATTAAATTTTCTGACTATAATTGAGAAAGCATGATTTGACATATGTACTTGTACTTTTGGAGACAACAGGCTGGAACCTGTTACACTAGGGCTGCTCTGAAAAATCCAAAATATGTGATTTTCTATATTAACAGGAATGACAACAGAATCTACAAGAAGGAAATAACTTTATAATAGGTTTGATTTGAAAGAACACAACATAAATAATGTTAAAATACATGGGAAAACATTTGCAACACACTTGACAGAAAAAAAGATTAATTTCCATGATATGAAAGAATGCTTACAAGTCCAAAATTAAACCTCCTTCACAGAGTTATGTAGAACAGACTTTCAGGTACAAATGCATCAAGTTCTAAATCAAACTTAACTTCATTAGCTACGGTTCCAGAATAAAGGCAGAGAATCAAGTTCCTTAGTTACCTTTATCTGACTCACTCTGACCAAGACAGAGAACACTTCTGGGCAGTCTGGCTTCAACACAAAGCTCTCCAGCTGTTTGACAGGAGGACAAAAAGTAAAAGCCATCTCCCTCTTGGCCTGTTATGCCCAAGAGAGAGTGACACCTCATGGCAAAGGACAACGGTCTTCACTGATTGCAATCGCCAGTTCCCTCTGCACGCACTTAATGTTGGTAATAACTGCTTAACAGAGACCTGGCACAAAATCAAGAGAAGCTGAAATCTTTGTGGTTACCCTGCTGAGATAATTTAGGATGCATTAGTCAATGTTTCTCAGGCTGTTCATCCTAGATCAGTGTAATTATGGAGAGGAATAAAAAAGAACAGATTAGAAAATAGCTTGCCAGTAGAACCACTATATTCACATGGGATGATATTTAAATCAGCATTTGAAAACAGTATATAGTTATGACTTGTTTCCTGCTCAGACTTTATGCCAAGTTCTAAGGCAAATTCAGCATTTAGCATTCATTTTAGACAGCAAGCCTCGTCCCTGTGGCTTGTCACAGAAGCCTCTTAAAAGCTCTATCTTGCCAGATACAAAGGCCACTCGTACTGACGATGCTTCTTACATTAAACAAGTTGCATAAGCCCCAGAAACTAACTTTGGGGAAAGAAGATACATTCTCAACTTGGTATCTTCCCTTCTCAGTGAACTAACCAAACAGCTTCTGAAAGTCTATCTTCTTTCTCCTACTTCCCTGACTGTACTAGACAAACAAAGATGACTTTGTTAACCTCAACCCTGATCTGAAATAAAATTCCATGAAAATGCCTCCATTCTTCATCCAATGGTGCACTTGCACTCAGTTCTCTACCTGGAATAGCGCCGAGCATATAATAGGCACTCAGTAAATATTTGCTCTTATTTACTGAGTATTCACTGCAAGCAGTCACTCTTTCACAGCACTCAGCATAATTGCAAATAATTACTTGCACAGTTATTTGCTTAATGACTATCTTCCTCACTAGACTGTGAGCATCACAAGGCCAGGGTCAGTTTGTGTTATTTCCAGCTGTACTCTTAATACCTACCACAGTTCCTCACACTCATTAAGACCAAATAAATACTCACTGAACAAACAAACACCGTGTACCAAGCACTATTTATTCGGTGTCTCACTCAATCCCCAAATAACCTGTGTACTTGATATTATTCTTCCTATTTCATAGGTGAAGAAACTGAGGCTCAAAGAGCTGTAATAACTTGCCTAAGGTCAAAGCCAGGACTCTGAGTGCATGCTATTAACAATGCTATCCTGTCCCCTTCTGTTAAAGTCATTCTACCACTGACTAGCTGCAGCATGGGAAGCTTTTCTTACTCTTCCAAGCCTCAGTTTTCTTATTGATAAATAAAACAGAAAGTGGTATTTATTTTACATATTTATTGTGAAGTTTTCTTGAGCTTGTATATGTAAAGCACTTGGTTATAGTTGTTGGCATATAACAGATATTTATTTATTTAATTTTATTTTTTTAAAAGATTTTATTTATTTATTTGACAGACAGAGATCACAAGTAGGCAGAGAGGCAGGCGGGGGGTGGGGGGGAAGCAGGCTCCCCACTGAGCAGAGAGCCCAATGTGGGGCTCGATCCCAGGATCCTGAGATCATGACCTGAGCCGAAGGCAGAGGCTTTAAGCCACTGAGCCACCCAGGTGCCCCATAACAGATATTTAATAAGAGTTGTTACTCCTGTACTATTGCCATTGAATCCAATATGCAGAAGGAAGTAACTGGAGCTGGGGAATGCCACCTGCAGAAACCTGTTCCCCTCCCAGAACAGTGCACTCCATCTCAGCAGTCAGACATATCTCTACTGGACTTCTGTGCCACTCTCATCAACCCTCACTCACCACATTCCATAAAACAACTTGCAGATGAAAGTTGCTTTTGCTTAAAGCTCAAATGTATAATAAGCAAAATATTTTAAAATTCATTCTATAACACAAGCAGTTGCTCAATGTGAAATGCTACAACCTACGTGGCTTACAATGAATAGCTCACATTATCAAGGAAATTGAAGATTAGAAAAAAATCAAGACTGTCTCCTACCCCATTACGAGAGGGAATTTCATGGATTTTTATTTTGATATATAATAAATGCATATAAGGAAATAAGAGCAGAAAAAGAGAAAACTGCAAATTAGGAGGTCTCTTCGTTCTGTGTTGTAATACCTAGCCAACATTTACACAACCACTTTTATTTGCCATCTTTTGGTCTACTGCTTTACTGTCACTTCAGTTCTTGGCAGAAGACTCTAGGCATACTCTGTCATGGAATACTACAAACGTCTAACATTCTGAACCATAGTGGTCCCAGAATACCTAGCTACTCTGATGCAGTATGGGTAGCTACACTAGTTCTTAAGCCTGGCTGCATAAGTGGGATCATCTGGGGTGTGTGCTTTGTGCTCTGACAAAGCTCTGCTTACTTTATAAGAGACAGAGGACATTTTAACTCAAGGGCATTTTGACCTGAAAGCCAGACTATAGAAGTGAAGCCTTGAATGAGCACTTACTTTTATCCTTAGTCAACAGCCAAATCAATTCTTTTTTCTTTCTCTTTTTTGAGAGAGAGTGTGCAAGTGCGGGAGGAGTGAGGGGTAGAGGGAAAGGGAAAGAGAGAATCTCTCCAGCAGGGCTGAATCTTACAACCCTGAGATCACGACCTGAGCTGAAATCAAGAGTCCTGGGCTTAACTGACTGAGTTCCCCAGGTGTCCCAGTCATCAGATAAATCAATTCTAATTTAAATGAATAACACTGATGCCTGCCCCCTCCCTCAATTTCTATTCTGATTCAATTGATTCTGGACACTGATTTTGGAGCTACTCTGCCTGGGTTTGGATCTCCTCTCCTCCATTTACTATTTGGACAAATTGCTTAACTTCTCTGGATTTAAGTTTCCCTATCAGTAAAACAAGGATAATCATAGAGTTGCTGTGAAAAATTAAATAAGCTGACACACTTGAAATACTTAGAACAGTGTCTGGCCAAAGTAAGTGTTCTATAGTATTAGCTAGTAGTAGTAATAAAGTAATTATTATACCTTGGGGTCATGGAAGAGAAAGGAATATTTGTAGAGTTTGCAACCCCATGTGAATGACCATGCTAAAATGGTAGCAGCGATATTCTGTGTTTGAAATTTGTGAAAATGAAATTTCTTCACTGTGAAGTACTACTTTGAGGCTATACAGGGAGAATACTTGACACACGTAGGAAAACAACCCTATTTCTTTGTACCACACAGTAGACTCTAATGGTTGGTTTCCCAATGTTTTCTAGTGGTGTGCCCACAGGCCCACCTTGCTCTTAATTTGTAGCTTCCACTGAATTGTGACACAAGTCATTGCTCTCAATGACAGTGGCTGGGTAAGTAGTCTGCCTTGCAGATTCGATCTTCTCCATAGGTGGATATCAAACTATAGATTTGGAGCTGAAGATGGTAGGGAGCCTCATTAGGCCTTAGGCTTAAGCCATGTTCCTCCACCCAGTTTTACTTACAATAAAGCTGATACCAAATTTTGTTCCTCACATGGCATTTTGTGTTTGTTTTCAGTTTGTTTTAGAACTGGAAGGAGAAAAGCACTCATCCTCTCAAACCCTAACAAGCAGAAACAGTAACTATAAAAGTAAAAGAAGTAAAAATCTGACCATTTTCAAAATGCTTTACTCATTTAACAGATGTGGAAAGTGAGGCTTAGACACAAAGGCTTCTGTGATTTACCCAGGGTCAAAGCACTACTACTAAGTGGCATGTCCAGTACTCAAATTACAATCTTCAGTATTCTTTTCAGTACATGTGCGAGTATGCTCTTTTCTCCTATTAAAGCCAAGGAGGCCAGAACAGACCTCAAGGACAAGAAGGGCAGTAGCTGTGATAATGTTATTAAGTTACCAGGAGAGGAAAACAACTTCTTCAAATCTAAGAATTCTCTTACTCTGAACTCTAAAACTGATTTTTTCCAGACAAGTCTTTACTTAGAAATCAAGAAACTGAAAGAGATCCTCCAGAAAAAGTTATGCAACAATGTATAAATCATAGATAAACACCCATCACCCAGTTACCCCACCTCCTTCCTTCTGTAACTAGTGTTGTGATGAGCACTGGGTGTTATACGCAGATAATGAATCATTGAATACTACATCAGAAACTAACGATGTACTATATGTTGGCTAACTGAACATAATAATAATAATAACTAATAATAATTAATAATGATAAAATCATAAACATAATACATTTGGATGGAGTGGCCATAAGGGTAGGCTGGGGTAGGGAACACAAACCATCCCCTGCCAAGGAAGCAGGGGTCACCAAGAGCTTATTCTATGATTTTCTGAGCTGCTGAAGTTCAGCTCTACAGAAGCAATTTCCTCATAGGTGTTTCCCAGTCTCAAACTCCTTTTGTAGCTTGAGATCAAAGGGCCCTCCCCTGTGTAGCAGGCAGAACAGATATGGGATGTCATATACTACTGTGTTAGCTTGCTACAAATCATGCAATACTATTAGCATGGGGGAAGCTAGCTCCTCTAGGTTATAGACATACTTTCTGCAGTACAAATGAATCAACTGCATGCCACAGCCCTAACCAACTTGAAATGATTATATGGGTCTGGTAGTAATCGGTTCTGGTTCTGCCACTAATTAACCATCCGACTTTAGAAAAGCCCGTTCTCTAGGTCTTAGTTTCTTCATTTGTAAAAATGATGGAGTTAGACAAGGTTGCCTCCAACTCTAAAATACTATGATTCAACATCTACAACTAGCTTTTATATTAGCATCACATAAATTTTTTTTTAAAGATTTTATTTGTTTATTTGACAGAGAGAGATCACAAGTAGACAGAGAGAGAGAGAGAGAGGGAAGCAGGCTCCCCGCTGAGCAGAGAGCCTGATGCGGGACTCAATCCCAGGACCCTGAGATCATGACCCGAGCCGAAGGCAGCGGCTTAACCCACTGAGCCACCCAGGCGCCCCAGCATCACATAAGTTTAACTCACACTTCATGTCTGCTGAGAGAAGTACTAAAAGCTTAGATACAATAAAGTCATAAAATCATTCCAAAGCTATTCCCACGGTTGGGTCAACTTAAGAGAGATACATTTGCATTTTTCTATCCTGCCTCTTTTTTTTTTTAAGATTTTATTTATTTGTGTGTGTGTGTGTGTGAGAGAGAGAGAGAGAGAGAGAGAGAAAGAGAGAGAGAGAATACAAGAGCAAGGGGAAGGGTAGAGGGAGAAGCAGGCTCCCTACAAAAGCAGGGAGCCTGATGCAGGACTTGATCCCAGGACCTTGGGATCATGACCTGAGGTGAAGGCAGACGCATAACCGACTGAGCCACCCAGGCATCCCTACCCTCTTTTGTGTCACCTTCAATCTCCCCTCCCTCTGACAGTCCATGAAGATAAAAATTTCACACTGAGTTTCTATCAACCTGAGAAAGACAGAAGTCAGTGCACTTTTTTGATCCTCTAGTTATCAAGATACAGCTTTATTTCTTGAACCTATAATCAGATAAAAATGTCCAAAGGACTAAAGAAACTGAGTAGGGCTATTAGTCTAGTTTTTTTCTTATTTTAATTCCATTTGAAGGAACAATAGGCTCTTCTTGCCTTTGGCAATATAATAATTCAGCTGACATGCTAGAAATACCAAACACCAAGATATAAAACGGTGGCATTTTCTCTCTTTAAAAACAATCAATCCTTTCATTTATGGACTTCAAAGTACATGTGAAATAAAAGTCTCAGCCCTGTGAGTCCAAGGTAAATCAAAAGGCTGTTAAGTGTCATAGAAAAGTTTCCTGCTTCATTGCCCTTCTTCTAGGCAAGAAAGGAAAAAAACAAAAGTACTCCCAAAGAGACGAGTGCTCATCTCGTTTTTATATTTCTTTCAAACGGGCTTAAGCAAGTTTCCCTAATAATTCACTCCAATATATTTCTTCCTTAAGTCTGATC
Organism: Enhydra lutris kenyoni; assembly: GCF_002288905.1. Classification (NCBI taxonomy): domain Eukaryota; kingdom Metazoa; phylum Chordata; class Mammalia; order Carnivora; family Mustelidae; genus Enhydra; species Enhydra lutris. The sequence continues at coordinate 13,374,965 of NW_019154137.1, forward strand.
AACTCATTATTATTGCTGCTCAGGTCCACTTCCTCTCACTAATCTTGCGTTGGCAGTGCTAGAACTCTTCACCATCTTTCATATTGTCAAGTCTCATTTTGACTTCCAGAAATTATAAAGGAAACCTGGGAAACTGAGTTAGGGGTCTCTGATCAAGTTTAGATACTATCTGGAGCTCCTTGATTGAGTATAGGGACTGGAGGTCCCTATTGTATCAAACATCCCTGAAGATGCTAGCCCACCTTAGTGAGTCATTTCTTCCTGGTTATTAGCGCTTCATCTCTAAAATGAAACAAATATGAAAATATATTAAGGAGAGGAACCTGGGTGGCTCAGTCTGTATCAAGCCCCAAGTTGGGCTTTGTGCTGGGGCATGGAGCCTGCTTGGGATTCTCCCTCTGCCTCCTGCTCTCTCTCTCCCCTGCCCCCTTTCTAAAAAAAATTAAAAAAAAAAATAAAACTTAAAAAAATATATAAAGGAAAGAAAGAATCACCATAGCAATGCAAATTATTACTGAATAGAAGGGTCTTCTTGGAGATCCTGAACTCTTAGGATTCAGTCATTATTACAAAAGGAAAATGGCTGAAAATCTCTCTTTTTATACTGAGCTATTCATTATTCACATGAACTTCGGTAATACTGTTTAGTACTGGGCATCATGTCTTTAAGTGCAAACCTCTTTCAAAACAGGCCTATGAGAGAAGACAATGGAAACAAGACAATGTCTACATCTGCATCATCACTCTGGTATCATAATTATCCCCAGGTTGGTTGCCCACTCCTCTAGAGAGCTGACACTTCCTTTGAATACTAATATATCATGATGTTGCTTAAAACAATGCATTCAATTTTAGTCATCATCCCAATAGCCATACTGACTCATGGATTCTTCATTTTTGTGGAAGTATTTGGAAAGAAGATTGGTATCTCTGCTTCTGCAAGTTCAGGTGGATCTCACACCAGAGGGTGGCTGGCATCTTCTGGACAGGAACTTGGCATCATGATCAGATGAAGGCTTAATGGTGGTCTACTCTTTAGCCATAGAGTATCATCTGAATAAGTGGACTCTGCAATCTTTGACAATTTGTGCTACTGTATCATCATGAAGGAAATACTTCCATTGGGAAAAGGTGAAATTTGAGAGCAAACACACTAAAGAATGCTGAGCTCACCTTAAGATAAAAGCTGCAGCGGTGCCTGGGTGGCTCAGCATTTGGTTAAGCATCTGTCTCTTGACTTTGGCTCAGGTCACGATCTCAGGGTTGTGAGATCGAGCCCCATGTCCTGCTCTGCAGTGGGTGGAGAGGCTGCTTAAGATTCTCTCTTTCCCTCTCCCTCCACCTCCTATCCCCTCAAAAAATTGATAAAAAAGATAAAGGATGCAAAACAGCTGGATCTATAAAGGAGGAGTTTGTGGTCGAATACTGCAGTATTGTCTAATCCAGATTACTGCTCTACTTCACAGAGGACTTGGGCCAGGACACCCAAACTCCACCTATGAGTTTCCCTTGGGCACTCATGAAATTTCACCTAGTAAAGAGCCAAAGATTCCATTAGAGCCAGGTATTCTTTTCACAAGCACCCAGATTTGATGTGTGACTTATCTAAGGATATAATCTTACAAATGTCTGGAGTTTGACCTTTAGGGTCAAGTGAGGAAATCAACTGATCAACATTAGATACCAAGTGCCCAGTTTTATACACAGCTCCACTCTAGCAATGATAGGAGAATAATAGCGAACATTAAGGCCAATAAAGCAATTATTCAGTGAGAGACATGATCAATCAACAAATATTTCTTTTTTTAAGATTTTATTTATTTAAGAGAGTGAGTGAAAGAAAGAGAAAGAGTACATGCACAAGTGTGGGACGGGAGAGGGAGAAGCAGACTCCCCACTGAGCAGGGAGCCCAACACAGGGCTCGATTGTAAGACCTTCGGATCATGACCTGAGCCAAAGGCAGACGCCCAACTGACTGAGTCACGCAGGCACCACTTAACAAATATTTCTTGGGCATCTATTGTGTGCAAGACACTGTATCTCTGCTAATAGTCATGTGAGTCAAGGGCCCTTCCATTAAGGGTCTAATGACTGAGTTAAAAGGCTAAGACATATTCCTATGAGCAGATAACTGCAAGGTAACCTATAATCAGGGTCAAATGAGTCATATGAATATAATGACCAAGGGGTTTCAGAGGTACAAATGAATAATTCTAATGGATGATCCAGAAGGCTTCCTGGAGAAGGCTGGACTTGTACTAGGCGCTTTCAGTTGGACAGGATTTTGACAGGTTAAAGAAGACAGAGATCATGCTAGATTTTAAAAAAAATGGCATTAGCAAGGGGCTAAGTAGGTGGGCGCAATGCTTGTTTGGTAGCAGATCACCTTGCCTGAACTAGAAGACTTGTTTTGGGGAGTAGCAGGGGAAAACAAAAAGCTGAAAAGAAGAGGCCATGGTATCTCAGAGTTTGAAAGGATCCTAGAAATGATCAAATCTAAGCTCTGCTCACCTTATTCTCACATGAATATGGATTTCCCTAGTGTGCCACCAATGTTTAACATACATTTTAGTAACAGGTCCAGACTCCTAATATCTACAAGCATTGAAAATGTGGCATAGTAATTATAGAAAGGGTGTGGAGTTATAGGCCTGACTAAATCACTTGCTAGATGTTCACTCTTAGTTTAGTTTATCAAGCCTTTATTTCTTCACCTAAAAATGTGGATAATAGTATACCCACTGAAAGTAATGGTAGGGAGAAAAAGGAGAAAGAGTGCTTGAAGGAGACAGCAAAGGAAAATGAATCTGTAAAGTATATTGCCAGGGAAAGCTGAAGTAGAGAGAATTCAAGGTAGGGGAGGTTGTTTATAGCAACAAATGAACCAAACAGGTCAAGGTGGTTGAGACCAGCCAAAAGACCACTGACTTTGACAATTTGGAGGTCATTGGTGACCTTTAAGAAATCAATTTTAGTATAAAAGGAGAGCGGTAGATCGTAGAAAAAGATGAGCTAAGATGAGCTGAGAGGGATGGATGGGAAAGGAAGAAAAACAGAAGGTATGGTGAGGACTAGAACTACCGTCAAAGACCCCTCCTCATTTGCAGTGACAGGAGAGGGAGGAAGATGGCTTTGATTTAAAGGGGTCACAGGGTTGAACGATATAATGGCTGGATGTAGAGCTCAGCTTAGAACTGAAATGGTTGGTAACTGTTAAGGACTTCCAACCCTAGCCTTCCTCCTTGCCAAGATACAGGGAGGGGACAGTGACAAAGGAAGAAGGAAGTTCCTACTCACAAATATCTTCTCTCCTCCTTATGTCTCGTACTGCATAGGAAGAAAAATGATTATAAAGTAATCTGCTCATTTATAATACCATAAGATTGTCAACAGAACAATTATAAGACACTCCCTATGTAGTAAAACCTCATTAATTTGGACTTCACCTTTTTGTAATTTGTGGTAATTTAACCTGGGCTGGAGTTACAAAGAAAGGATACTACTTACAAAGAAAGGGTTCACCAGGCAAAGAGTGTGAAAAAGATTGCAAGGGAGCTAATTTAGCCTGCCAGGGCCCATTTCACCTATTTAAAGAAAATAGTCTTTTTTAAGAACTTTAGCATATTCATTATTTGAATGCAAATTGATTTGGCTAATTATAGATTAGCATAATCTGCTGTTAAAATCCTATATCTGCAACAGTTACTTTGCTCTCACTGAATATGCTCATTAGAAATAAAACTGCAATTCTTTTAAGTTAGTTCACAGTTCAGATGAACCCATACCCCTTTCCTCACCCTCATGAGTTAACTACAGTTCAGGAGGTATTACTCTAAACTAGCACATCACTTACCAAGAACACAATGGAATAATGAGTAAGTGATCAAAAAAGGCCTCAGCGCAGTCCAAATAGATGTATTAAAGTTGATGTGGTCCATATACACTATGGAGTATTATGCCTCCATCAGAAAGGATGAATACCCAACTTTTGTATCAACATGGACAGGACTGGAAGAGATTATGCTGAGTGAAATAAGTCAGGCAGAGAGAGTCAACTATCATATGGTTTCACTTATTTGTGGAGCATAAGGAATAACACGGAGGACATGGGGAGATGGAAAGGAGAAGGGAGTTGGGGGAAATCGGAGGGGGAGATGAACCATGAGAGACTATGGGCTCTGAAAAACAATCTGAGGGTTTTGAAGGGGCGGGGGGTGGGAGGTTGGGTGAGCCTGGTGGTGGGTATTATGGAGGGCACGTACTGCATGGAACACTGGGTGTGGTGCATAAACAATGAACTCTGGTACACTGAAAAGAAATTCAAAAATTTTTTTAAAAAGATGTTACAAAATATAACTGAATAAATAACACTACTCCTTATCAAAAAAAAAAGTTGATGCCCTAAATCCTATAACTCTTTCCATAGCAGGTTCTCTTACAGCTGATTTAACTCTTACTTAATATACTAATCTGAAATACCAACTTGGAGCTGGCTGGCTTTTTGTTTTGTTTTGTTTTTTTAAAGTTTGTAACTGATGAGAAGGAGAAAATGGGCTGTTGCATGAAAGGACACTGAGAAATCAGAAGTGATTGCAGGCTGTAGAAAAGAGACAGGATATATATAAAATATGGCTGTAATAACTTAAAAGCTACCAGAGTCTAGGACATTTTAGAGTAGAGATAAAAGGCCTATATATTCGTTAGCAAACTCTGAAAACTGTAATACAGTATTATGATGCAGTACAACAACTATGCCTCTAAATGATCAAGCAGAGTTGAATACATGCCTTAAAAATGCAGATCCATTCACACACACACACACACACACACAACTTGTATTCATAACAGTTAACCTAAAATAATCCATAATGGTTAACCTAACCTGAAATGTGTTGATGCTTAAAAAGTTAAAGTTCATAATATTATATAATAATTAAAACAATAGCAACATTTATTAAATAATTACTGATATCATGCTAAGCACTTTACCTAGATAATTGCATTTAAATCCTAAGAGGTGGGTTTTAGTATCATTTCTACTTTACAGCTGAGGAAAGTAAAACTCAGAGAAGTTAAGGAAATACCACCAGACCATAGACAGAAATAGAGCTGGGATTAGAACTCACACCAGTTCCTTAGCTAGAAACTATGCCTTTCTAGTGTTTCAGAAAATACAGTTCTCTAAAAATCACTCTTTTCTCAAGGGATCCAGATACCTGTTTTACTGTGTTTTTGTTTTTCGAACTCATATTTCACAAATACCTTGATTTGGAAGCAGGAAGGATCTATAATCTAAGAATCTGATAGGATGTTATATGTTTGCAAACATGCTCCTTGTTATAAGGAGAATATAAAAGTAATAGTAAAAAAAAAAAAACAGAACAAAACAAAAACACCACGAACGTGTGTATTAGGCCCGCCCCCAAATCTCAGTCAGTCTCTACATACTGTGGATACTGTTTTCAAATGAATAGCCAAGAAACAAAGAGATACATTTTAAAATGCCAAATGATGAATTAAAATTTGGTTCTCCTAATGCTTCCCCACTCATTTTGGAGAAATTTAACCTGAGAATAGGCTAATGGAACATGAAGGTAAAGGGGGATTGTAGGGGAGGACAAAAAGTCAGTTGGCTGTTATAAACGATTTAGGAAAATCTTCTCATTACCTGTTCCAAGAGAGCTACGAGGGCATAAAATGCATGTGGCAGAGTGTGTACTGTGGGAAACAAGGCGGGTGGCGGTGGGGGGCAGATATATGTGGTTATCTGCATTACAAGTAAAAGTGAAGGTAGCACACCACATGTACATACAAAGAAAAACATACAATGAAACCATTCATTCATGCAATGCTCCTACTTAAATCAATGTGTTCACTCATCTTTTTTTATCTCAAGCCTACCCATTCAAGGCTCAGCTACAAATATCACTTTTTTTAGAGATGTGGAGAGAAGGAGAGAGGGAGAGAGAGAAAGGATGGGGAGGGGGAGAGGGAGAGAATCTCGAGCAGGATCTACAACTAGCACAGAGCCTAATGCCTGACTTGATCTCAAAGCCCAACTCAGGGCTCAGTCTCATGACCCCAAGGTCATGACCTGAGCTGAAATCAAGAGTTGGACACTTAACAGCCTGAGCCACCCAAATGTCACTTCTGCTGTGAAGTATTCCACGAGGCACAAGGCTGAATTACACTCCTCCCCGTTTGTGCTCCCGTTGGTTTTTCCCCTTTTTCCACACTTAACCACAGCACCAGTGATACCCTCATTATTCGAGTTATTAACCTCTGTGCTTTCCTACTCCCCTCTCTATCCCACCATTAGTTCCTTGAGGGCAGGGGACTCTCTCATTTCTGTAGTTCTTACAAATGCCCACACAGTGCCAGTCACAGACTAGGCTCTGGGAAAATGGTGACTCAACATCACTGGCTCAAGATGGTGTCTTATTGCCTAGCTTACCTGAAGGAGCATTTGTTCTCTTTCTTTTCTTGCTTGACTCCCCTCCATTCTCAATGAGGCCTTCTGTGACCAGAGGGCCACTGGCACTACCAAACTGCAGGGGTTCGTTGTTGTTGGCAGGGTCAAAGGGCAGCTGGTTCAATCCTAAAGAAGAAAAAGAAAGCCAAAATCCAGACTCTATTAAGGACTGGGATGTCTCTAGATTATGAGCCACTAGAGGAAAACTCTCTAAATCTCAAGAGCCTAGGAATAACAGGTGAGTTCCTTAAAGCTAGTTGCCATGTATAATTTTTCCAAATTTTATTGAAGAGTACAGAATTAAAATAAAGGGTCTTATAAGACTGTGGCTCATCTTTGAGAAGATCCCTGATGTTTCTGGGAAATTAACATTTTTGGCCACAAGCTATCCATTATCTCCTACCTCCTTCCTTAAAGAGATAGGACCCTCATTAAATGTGGCTATGGCTGAACACACTCTTCCTTTGAAAAAGTATTCCTCAGGTTCTCTATCTTTTTCTGAAAATTTTATTGATTTATTTGAGAGAGACAGTGAGCGAGAGAGAGCACGAGTTGGGGAGGGGAGAGGGAGAAGCAGGCTCTCTGCTGAGCAGGGAGCCTGACGTGACTTGGGGCTCGATCCCAGGACCCCGTGATCATGACCTGAGCCAAAGGCAGACACTTAATGGAATGAGTTACCCAGGCGCCTCTCTGCAGTTATCTCTTGACATTTTTCCATTCTCTCTTTCACTGCAAGGGTTGTTGAGTTAATGTAGCTATAATTATTAGACTACCGTGGTGTCAAAGTCACTGCCAAGGATAACATAGCAGTTGCTAAAAAAGGAAACCACAACTATAGCAAACAAGAAAAGAAAAAAAAGATATGGAACTTGCAAGGGGTAAGTTGGAGTGACGGGGAGTTATGACCCAGGTTTGGGTAGCGTTACTCCTATCCTTTTCAAATGATGCCGGAGCATGGTTACTTTACTACTTGCTCCAGCACCATCTAAAATGGCAAAAGGCACTTTCTACTCTCCAAGTCTTACATGGTTTAGCCAGGGACATGCAGAGAGTTTCTTACTCCTCTGACAGCAGCACCTGGAATTTCAAGTGTTTCAATTAAAACTTCATGAAAGGTGGAATCAAAAGCTTTGTTAAAGACCAAAGTTAGGTGATCTCTCTTAAGCCTTTTAGCCACTGATTCTCTAATCCTATCAAAAGAGGAATCAGGTTGACTTGTCATGGCTCATTCTTTAACCCTCAATTTTTCTGCAGCCCATACCTGTATAATTCTTTTTTTGTTTTTTGTTTCTTTTAATATGTATTTTTAACGATTTTATTCACTTATTTGAAAGAAAGAGCAAGAGCACAGAAGAAGAGGGAGAAGCAGACTCCCCACTGAGCAGAGAGCCCGATGTGGGGATGTGGGGCTCGATTCCAGGACCCTGAGATCATGACCCAAGCCGAAGGCAGATGCTTAACCTACTGAGACAACCAGGTGCCCCCTAATCCTTGAGACAATGTTGTAAAGGGTCAATAAAAGCTTGGAGTGTGGTCAGCTAAAATCAATCAAGTTTCAGTAAAATGATGCTAAGTTCTAACAAAATGTCCTTACATTATTGTTTTTAGTTAAAAGTATCCCTATGCTAATGTTTCAGCCCATGTAACAAATACCATTCCTTCAGCAATCAGACTCCACTTGGAATACCTCCATTAAAAGTCTTCTGGAACTTGTCAAATATTCTTTCTTATATCACCTGAGTAAGTGAATGAATGAAAACTCACTTCTGCATCTTAAGTCAACTGTTCACTGCATCATATCTATGTTCTATTAAATCCCTACCATGATTAGAACTAAAGAAACAAACAACCATTGCTATGTATTAAAAAACATTCCAATAATGACCAAGACTATTTACAAGGACAAGATTTTAATACAATTTACAAATGAAGAGGTTTCTTACACCTGAGTGGTCCAAGTCAAATGTGAGTAGTATACTATTGCAAAACTTTTCTTGGTATTTCTTCCTGCAGTATTATACTGAACAAAACAAATTCCATGTAAGATGGCATGGTATTGGGGAAAAAGTATATATTTTGGAGGCTGACAGACTGGGGTTAAAATCCTGGCTGTGTCTTTTACTATCTGGCAATTCTCATAATCTCCCTTAGTCTTAGTTTCATAATGTGTAAAAGAGGACTGATAACACTTGTACCCAGTTGTTGCAAACATAAAAAAGATAAAATATATATATATATATATATATATATATATATATACTTAAAGTTATCTTACTATTCTAAATGAATTAAAAAAACCTTTTCCCTTTAAGTTTGTAAACTCTTCTTAAGAGGATCTCCTCCCCAACACTCTACCCTCTCTCCTCACCCCCATCTGTATCCCTGGTGCCTATTACCACGCCTGGCACATAGTGAGTGTTGAATGAATTAATACTCAATAGGGAGGGGGTAGGTGACTCATTCTATTAACCTATTTAGTTAGAGTAAAGATGTGACAGCTGATAATCAAGAATTAATGCCACAACTTAAAAGTTTTGATGCTGATTATATCAACATTACTTAAAATAATTAGATTTCAAATGCATCTCCATCATTTGAGTACCATACTACAGGACTGTGAAAGCTTGATCAAAAGGAATGCTCAGGGATTGGGAGGTTCTGATTAATGGCCGTTAATCAGAAAATTTTTTCTTATTTTGTTTTGCATTTGATAATTTTACAGAATAATATATTAGCCCATTTCCCTGCCTTATTAAGTCGCTGACTGAAGATGTTATAGAACTTCAGAGCTATAATCTATAAAAGGAGGCTAATAACAGTGCCTAACTCATAGGACTATTAAAAGGAGTAAAATGAAATTATGTATGTAGAACATTCTGCATTATATCTGGCATACAGCAGATACTCAATAAATATTAACTGCCACTACCATATTTTGAATTTGATTTTTATTCCATTTCAACTTCTAGAATTATTGATGTACAATGTGAGGAGAGTGGTCTCAATTTGCTCTGATCCAAGGATAGAACCTACTTTCTTCACTGAGTCTTTTCATTGCTGTTTGAAAACTTGGAGTTTGGGAAAAGAATCTGCTAAATTAAAAGTATTCAGTCATAGATATTTGACTATAACTGTTTTGCCTTTTATTTAGTCCCAGATGTTAACTTTAGGGATTTAGGTATTTTGTTCCTCATACTAGCATTTAGATATTTGTTTGACACTAAATAAAACTGAGATTTCAAGTATTTTCTGTGTATCCACCTCATATATGATCCAGATATGTGAAAATCCTGATAATTTAGCACACCATCTCAGGCCTAGTTTCTTATAGAAAATGCTCTCATATCAAGTTGAGAAAGACATATCACTCAATAAGTTGATTCATTGAATATGAATCCACATTTTGTATTATTTGGGACCCAATACAGTCTCTAAAGATTTGTTGTTTAAGAACAAGGGCTATAGAGATAGCAAAATCCTTTGACACCAGTGCTTTCTAGACACTTGGATTGTATTGTTTTATTTCTCCCCTAAGACAACACTAAATAAACCAATAAATCAGTAAATCAATAGGTACTCAGAGGCTTTTCTGTGTCATGTATTTGTGACTCAAGCTGAGTGCTACGGTAAATAAAACAGCCCCAATAAAATGACTTAAATTCTTAAAAGAAAACTACCATTTTAATTTTAAGAATTCTTACTGCAGAAATTACAACTTAAATGTAAAATATTAGCAATGACCATATTGTAATTCTCACCAAAACTACAGAATTTATCTTTAAATCTCTTACGGAAGCTATTTCTCCTATTTTTCTAGTAGGAATTAAATTAGGAAGATATTAGGAAAATATTAGATGAGGAGGAAACTTTTGAGGTTATTTAGTTCATTCTTTTAAGCAATATAGGAATCTTATCTATAGAATTCCTGACAGGCCTAAATCCTGAGGGGTTAAGGGGGGCTTCTTTGTCTGGGGACCATTCCTTGCTGTGTTCCCAGAGATTCACCTTGCTTTGCTTACCTTTTTCAAAACTACCGCCTCCTTATTTTGAGGGTTCATCTCCCCTAAACTGCCTGTGAAGAATGATGCATTTTATTCAACTATTAACTTGCTTATTGTCCCTAAAATGAGAGCATGGCATGTCTAACTTTTTAAGGGTTCTACTGATAATTACAGCAAGAAAAACAAATTGAGGGACTCATGAATAGTTAACAGAGCAATGTTAGAAATTTTCTGAAGTCTGGCGTGCCTGGGTGGCTCAGTTATTTGAGCATCAGATTCTTGATTTCGGCTCAGGTCATGATCTCAGGGTCTTGAGATGCAGTTGGTGTTGGGCTCTGTGCTCAGCAGGGAGTCCACTTGGGATATTCTCTCTCTCTCTCTCTCCTTCTCTCTGCCTTTGCCTCTCACTCCCACATTCTCTCTCTCTCTCTCATATGTAAATAAATACATCTTTAAAAAAGGAGAAATTTTCTAAAGTCTTACATAGTTCTCATAGCCCTTGCCTTTTATTCCTGAGGATAAATTTAATAAAACTTTGAACTTTGCTCGTTCATTTCTCCTCACATCTAGTCCCCTCATTGCCTAATCCCACAAAATATACAGTTTGTCTAAAGGGAAGCATAAATTAATAAAAAAATAAAGGAAAACAATAAACATTGGTGTTATAGGTTTTTGCTACTGCTGTAGCTTATGATCACAATCAAGTCCATGTAGTAATGTAATCTCATCTACAACCAGGTTGACAGATTTAGAGAGCTGACCAGCTGTTATTTCATGTCAAGTCAAAATACAGATTATCTGACTTCATAACACAAATGAGGTTGCTTTAGAGAGTATGCATATTAGGGAAGGGTGGAGGTGGGGTCCTTGGAGAATGACATTTCTCATCCAATGGAACCAACAAATTAAATCTCTCAGAATGAAGTGTGGTTCTCAGTGAGTTCACATGCAATGATGTCTGCCATACAGATGCAAATGATTCCTGGGCTTTGAGGAGAGCACTGAAGAATTTTCATGACTCTTGTGAAAGAAGATCAATGATCTCTTTGTGCCCAGCTGCTGTTAAAGTTACTGTCACAATTCACTTTACAGAGCTTTCCACTATCAGGTCAAATGAGGGCTAACCTTCAAGATGCAATCTAACACTTAATGACTGCTCCAGGTAATCGTTGGGAAATATGACCCTGTGGGTCCCAACCACTTCTTATTTGCAGCTGTGGCCCATAGACTTAAGGTGGCACAATCTTAGCAAAAAGGAAACACAATTATACTCTGGATTAGTTCCCTTTCAAAGAAAATGGTTAGGTCCCGAGAAATCTGGTGAATTCAATTCAAGGCAGTAATCTCCAGACATGTAGATTGAAAAAAAAAAAAAAAAAGAGTATCAATTTTTGGCAAAAGTAACACTATAGCTAATTCATATATAAAACAATTTTCTGTAACCTGAGTCCTATTTTCCAAGTGATTTCATTTTGAAATCAGACATGGGACTCCATGGTAATAAGGGAAAGTAGATGGTCTCCAAATTAGTTTTTAATTCAAAACTTTTGGAGAAACACGGGGTTATTGGGATAATGGTCAGGACCTTAATGTGCTCGCAGGTACTTTTGTAGGATTTATCCATCCCTGGGAGCCTCTCCTCCTTCCTCAGTGTAGGACTGAAAATGTCTGACTCCCTTTTTTCAGCTCTCACTACCGAGCTGCTCCACTTGCTACTTCTGAGAGAATATTTGCAATGTGTCGCAGATTTGGGCTGCAATATCACTGTCCAGCCACAGGGGTTAGCAGCCAAAACCAATGAACATTTCTCAATTCCAGGTCTTAGCTGATGTCAAACAAACGAAACCTACTTTCGTCAATTTCATGAATTCAATATTCTGTGTAACTGGTTTAGTTGAAACAAGAGTCATCATAAAAGATTAATAGGGGAGCAAAGAGAACAAGGGAAGTGACGAGAAAGAAAAGGGCCAAAATCCTTTTCTACTAATGGACTTTCTTGAATGATGGTGAACACAAAAACTTCCAGGGAAAAATGTACATTTATGTCACTCAAGCTGTGATACAGGTGACAGGCAGATTTTTATTGGCTGTGATCATTCAGCAACTTTTAGGGACTCCCCAAACTACTCGGTCAGGCATTCAAGTCCTTCAAAATAAGGCCCTACCCATTCTGAGCACTGTCTCTTACCAAGCACCAGCTTGTACTCTACCCCAACACTTTTCAAACTTCAATGTGCACACATGTTCTCAAGGGAGCTTGTTAAAATGCAGATTCTAAAAATAATAATAATAAAATGCAGATTCTGTTTTAAAAAGTCTGGGTTGTGGGGGCGCCCAGGTGGCTCAGTGGGTTAAGCCTCTGCCTTTGGCTCTGGTCCTGATCTCAGGGTCCTGGGATCGAGCCCCACATGGGGATCTCTGCTCAGCAGGGGAGCCTGCTTCCTCCTCTCTCTCTCTGTCTGCCTCTCTGCCTGCTTGTGATCTCGGTCTGTCAAATAAATAAATTTAAAAAAATCTTAAAAAAAAAAAAGTCTGGGTTGTGGACTGCTTTGCTAACAAGTCCCAGATAATGCTGATGATCCTGCTGGTGTGGGGAATCACACTTTGAGTAGAAAAGACTGACATACACACACAAAAAAAGAAAAAAGAAAAGACTGACACTCTAGCAAAATGGGACTACCTGGTGTTCAATGAATCGTCCATTACTTTCTTATCTCTAAACCTTTAGCTCACACTGCTCCACCACCTACTTCTTGATTTCCAGACTTCAAAACACTATCCTTCTCTGATGGTTTGTCTCAGATGCTATTTCCATCATGATGCTCTTCCTCATCCACTTTCACCCAACCCATTACATATACAGCAATGGAGCGGGGCTACCAGGGGATCAACCATTCACTGGCTGTTAAGAATGCTTTACAGGGGGTGCCTGGGTGGCTCAGTGGGTTGAGCCTCTGCCTTTAGCTCGGGTCATGATCACGGGGTCCTGAGATCGAGCCCCGCATCGGACTCTCTGCTCAGCAGGGAGCCTGCTTCCCCTACTCTCTCTCTCTCTGCCTGCCTCTCTGCCTACTTGTGATCTCTCTCTCTGTCAAATAAATAAACAAAATCTTTAAAAAAAAAAGAATGCTTTACAAACTTAAATGCTTTACAAACATGATCTTTTAGTTTTATTTTTAGTTATTATTCCCATTTTACAATAAAGAAAAGAAAACTTGCAGAGTTTAAATTTCCCAAGGTCATACAGTTAATAATATAGCAAGGAACTTGGGCTTTTTTTCTTTTTAATTCTAAAACACTGTTCTGGTTCTCCTCAGATCTTATCTGCATTTTTCATATGCCTTTTAGAGCATACCTTGCTTTATAGTTCTTTGAGTATTTGTCTTATCCTCCCTTCTCTCCTGCCTTACCCACTGCCACTAGATTGTAAATTGTTTTAACACACACTTTACATCCCAGTCATTGTTAAAATCTCCTCCTCCATGATGCTCCGCACGATGGCTTGTACAATGTCATAGCACTCCAGAAATGCATGTTGAACTGAACTCAGCTACAACTTGGGTACCACAGTCCTGTTTCCCACCCTGGATGCCAACCATCCTGCTGCTGGGGCTGTCATGAAGGAAAGAAGGAAGTATGGTTTTTGGGTTCCTTCAGCATTCCTGGTATCCCCTCTATCCTAGGATGCCTGAAGACTCTTTGGGGAGTGGTGTAGATGGTCATACACTCTACCCCAACCTTGATTCTGCATAACCTCATTCTCCCTTTCCAAAGGCAAAACTGTCCTTCCACTAAGACCCTTATATGAGAAAACACTATAAAAGAAACTCCATATATGGATCTTTTCTTAAGAGTTCTATGTACGCCAGGTTACAGATTCCTGCTTTACAAACTACAGCCAAGAAAAGGCAATTCCTAGAGATATGCTGTCCACCACAGTAGCCATTAGCCACGGGAGCCATACAGCTATTTAAATCTAAGTTTAGACGAAATGAGATGAAAAGTTCAGTTTGTGGGCAGCAGCACTAAGCCACATTTCAAGTGCTCAGAAGCCATATGCACCTAGTGGCTACTGTAGTAGTAAGCACAGTGCGGAGTATTTCCATCATCATAGAAAATTTTACTGGACGGTGCTGCTCTAGAATAGACCAGGATTCAAACCCACACCTGCTAGTTACTAGGTGTATCATTTACAAGAGATATAAAGCAAGTCCCTTGATCTGAGACTGCTTCTGCACCGTAAAATGGGAATAATGCCCACTCCTACAGGGAAGTGAGGAAAATTCAATGAGAGAATGTATATTTAGGGTCTAGCACATATTAGACACTAAATAAGCATATAGCTCCCTTCTTCTAGTCTAATCGAGGGTTTATATGAATTTGTCTCAAAAATGGAATAAGAAAGTTTGAGTGGCTGGCTCTTTAGGTCCCCAGGCTACATCCTATTTACAGTCTGGGAGATGCTAGCTCTGCATCCATTTTATAACCCTCTTTTTCTTTCAGATAATATACAACCATCAAGGTAAAACACTAATAAATAATGCTGGGAATAGTCACTGATGGCTCTTTGCTTGTACTATTTTTAGGAGAGAAGACCATATTTGTCACCTTGAACTTTCCAACATAAAAGAACCACACTTTAGCCTTACAACTGAAATGCCTCCTTTCGAAGCTTTAATCAGTGCTGTTTCAGCTGGCTACTATATTATGAGAACATTTCAAACAGTGACATGAGAGCTGGAATGGAGAAGGACGATTTCTCTCCAAATCCATATTTTCCTATGCTCAGAATGTTCTCTGTGTTTTTCCTGTGGGGCTGACATGTCTCAGGGCTAGTAAAGGTGAATTATTTCAGAAAAGTCTGAACTAAATCTGTTAAGGTGCTTGAGTTCCATGAGCAGGAAAGCAAAATATATATTTCCAACTTCAAGAAGAAGAATGCTTCAGGATTCTGTTCCCCTATACAATTTAAGGGTTGGGAAACACAGCAAAATCACATTCCTCAATGAAAACTGTAAGAGTGGGTTAGCATAAGAATGGCCATCCTGAACTACGGGAAGCCATTTTACCGAGTGTCCCTAACCGGCAGACGCGGTGTACGAGACTTGAGATAAGAGGAACTAGCTAAAACCTGAAAAAACAACTTAGTTATACATCACCAGGGCGGTTAGGCGGTGGCGCCACAGGGACCAGATGTTAATGAAAAACAAATAGTTAACTTGCAGAGATACAAAAGTTAAAAAAAATGTTGATTTGATAGAACAGTTCAAAGTGACAGATGGTAGGCGATTTATCATCTTCCTTAGGATAAAGTCTGGCGGTCTTCAGAGGAACTCAGAAGAAAAAGTCTTGTTTTCCTGTAGTTTAGCCCAGGGAACAGTTACAGCAACCACCCTTCTCTCCACATCTTAGAGTGTAGGGATTAGAAAGATGGTGATTCATCAGTGCCTGCTTTGAGCTGGCTCTAGGCCATGCTACAATTCCTGTTGACCAATTTTCCACTTGAATGACAGCAAAAGGGCGGGTTCCCAACAGGCTGACCATTAGGTTATCTGTTTAATACTTGCCTGAGAATGTGCCCAGAGGCACTGTATTATGGGTGTCTCTGTCTAAATAAATAATTGCAGATTTCAGAGCCTGAGGACAGAGAGTTGTTCTGGTATTGAAACTGGAGTCTATCTTGTCAGATCTGTAATGAGGTCTTCCCTTCAGGCTGATTGATTTCATAAAGCTGAGGTAATTATCAAAAGCAAGCACAGTTCTCCCTGTAGAAACCACTCGGCTGGTTTTGAAAACTAGCAAGTCAGCTGGATCTGGTCAAGGGCCTCAGCTGAGCCAACCCTTTCAGTAGGAACAGTTACTAAACAAAGAGTACACCAAATTGTTCTAACAGATTCTTAAGACACCAATAAATACATTGTAAACAAGGTTCAGCAAAATAATTTCACATGCTGTAAGTCAGTGAAAATCAAAGTAGCAGTCAGATAAATCTGCATTTCAGTGTTGGATGCTTTGGAGGGGAGAGTGAGAGCTGGACTGGTCTTTGCAGAGTTAATTTTATCAATTAATGCTAGAAGGATATTGGTATCCTTCAAGACTGAGGCACTGCATGAATAACATTTTTATCTTTGTTTTCTCTAAAATGTACACACTAATTTCATTGGATTTCCTTTTTTTCATTTCATTTAGACTTCATTAACTATTTATCCAATCACTGTGCTACAATTTTAATTGCCTTCTAATTAACCAATGATGGGTTTATGATTTAGCATTCCCTAAAGATAATACAGTAAATCTTCATTCACACGTTCAAAAAATGTTATCCTCCCTTCTTCCCTCCCCAACCCCATTAATTTTGCTATACTATATCACTACTGTTCTGGAGTTATGCTTACTGCACTCCTAATATTTGATCCTCCTTTGGATTAGTGTTTTCAAGAATGTATGAAAAACAACTCTGCATAAGCTGCAAAATTAAACACACAGGAGAAAACAGATTTCTGTAACATGATAATTCATCTTTTATAGATCCATAGCTTCACTATAACAATGCCACCTGAGGAGTATCGGGGTGTCAACAGTGATTAGCTCCTTTAGAGATGTCCCTGGGCTGAAGTCAAACCTACTACTGAGGCAAAAGCTAGAATCTACTCCTTGAGAAGATAACATGACTCTAAAGGAAAAAGCCTGCAAAAAAGAACTAATCTGTATTTGAAACAAGTCTTACTTGTTGTTGTATGAAAGAATAAGCAGGATCTTAATTTTGCTCCAGCCTGGAGTCTGAGATATTCAATGTGTATTGCAATGACTGAATCTATGAAATAATATTGACAGATAGTCTCTTTTCATTCATTGAATTCATTCAAACAATTCTGTGTGCTGGGCAGTGTGCTGGGCCCTAGCATTTCAGGACTCAATAAGACACAGTTTCTTTCCTCAAAAAGATTACAATCAGAAAGGAAGGCAGATAAATAAACAGGAAATCTGGCCCAAATCACTACATCAGCTTTGTCTCTTGCTACTTTCCACAAATACTCTTTGCTTCATTCATACCAAACTTTTCAAATTCCTCAAACATGCTATGCCTTTTCACATCTGTGCTTCTTTTTTTTAAAGTTGCTTTACTGGGTAATAACACAACATAAAATCTATACCACTAACACAATTTTAAGTGTACAGTACTGGATTTTTAACTACAGGCATGATGTTATACAACAAATCTCTAGAATTTGTTCATCTTGTGTGATTCAAACTTCATGCCAATTGATTAGCAATTTTCCATTCCTCCTGCCCCTCAGCCACTGGTAACCACCATTCTGTACTCTGATTCTATGAGTTCAACTATTCTAGATACTTCGTGTAAGTGGAATCATGGAAGATTTATCCTTCTGTGACAGGCTTATTTCACTTAGCATAATGTCTTCAAGGTTCATCCATATTCTTACATTCTATAGGATTTCCTTTATATGGCTGAATTATATTCCATGGTATGTACATCCTACTATTTTTTTAAAAGATTTTATTTATTTATTTGACAGACAGAGATCACAAGTAGGCAGAGAGGCAGGCAGAGAGAGAGGAAGGGAAGCAGGCTCCCCGCTGAGCAGAAAGCCCGATGTGGGCCCACTGAGCCACCCAGGTGCCCCATCCTACTATTTTTAATCTATTTATCTGTCAGATATTTAGGTAATTTCCACATTATGGCTATCGTAGATATTAGATATCGTAGCTATTAGCTGGTGCTAATATCTTTTTGAGATTCTGATTTCAATTCTTTGGGATAAATACCTAGACATGGGATTGCTGGATCATATAGTAGTTCTATTTCTAATTTTTTGAGGAACCTCCATATATTTTTCATAGCAGCTGTACCATTTCCAATTCCCACCAACATTATATAAGGGTTCCAATTACTCCACATCCTTGCCAACACTTTTCATTTTTTTAACAGTCATCCTCACAAGTGTGAGGTGATATCCACTATAGTTTTGATTTGCATTTCTCTGACAGGAGAGACATTAAGCATCTTTTCATTTACATGTTGGCCATTTGTGCATCTTCTTTGCAGAAGTGTCAATTCAAGTCTTTAGCCTTTTTTTAAAAACTGGGTTATTAAGGGTTTTTTTCTATTGAGTTGTAGGAGCTCTTCATATATTCTGGGGATTAGCCCTTTATGTTTTCTCCCATTTAGTAGGTTGCCTTTTCACTCTGTTGATTGTTTCCTTTCTGAAGTTTTTTAGTTTAATGTGGTACCACTTGTCTGTTTTTGCTTTTGTTGCCTATGATTTTGGTGTCATATCATTAAATCACAGCCAAGACCAATGTCATAAAGCTTTGTACTTATGTTTTCTTCTAGGAATTTTAGTTTAAAATTTTATATTTAAATATTTAACATATTTTGAGTTGATTTTTGTGTATGTGTAAGATAAGGGTCTAATTCATTCTTTGCATGTGGGTATCAGTTTTCTCAACACCATTTACTGAAGAGAATCTTTTCCTCATTGTACATTCTTTGCACCCTTGTTGGTGTTCAATGGACACTCTATGCATGGATTTGTTTCTGGGTTCTCTTTTTTGTGCTCTGTACATACCATTCCCTTTGCTTGAACTATAATTGTCCCTTTTTCCACCCGGAGAGCTTTTATTCATCCTTCAAAACCTTGATGAAATGTTACCTCTTCAGTGAAATGTTTCTTAATTCCCAAAAGCTCACCCCACAGAAATACACAGTACCTTTCTATCAGAGCACTTATTAGGACCTTGGGGTTCCTCCTGGGTGTTTGTGGGTTGCTGTGTATTATGGGTGGAAGGTTGCCAAGATCTGATCTGTGCCTTAGAAAGCTTACATTTATGGCAGAATGAAGGATGCAGTGGAGGTGAGAAGTCACCAGAGGTAGAGAGACCAGTTAGAACACCAGAGTGACATGGTGGAGAGATGACAGTAATATTATTTCAGACAGTGGGAATGCATGTGGGAAAAAATGAGTGGATTTCAGGATATTCATGAAGTAGAATACTCTGGATTTGGTGTCTAATTAGATCTGGGAGTTGAGGGGAAGAACGGAGTACAAGATGACTCCATTTTAAAGCTCTTAAATCTCAGTCTTGAAAATCATGCAAGTTTTGTGGGCTTCAGTATGAGAAAAAGCACAATCCATTGGAAGCATATCCACAAAGCTGTGCTGAAAATAAAACCACTTCCAATCTCTATTTACCATGAAATAAAGGCTGCCAGGGAATGCCAGCAAATGGCTTATACCTGACCTTTACTATTTATCCTTAACAAAGCCTGTCAAAAGATATCAATTCATCCAGAAAATATAAAGCAGAATAGTCTAAGAGGCAGGATAACATACTATTGGGCTAAGGAGAGAGAAAAACATTTTAATAATAGCTCTCAGACTTGGTTTATTTTGTCCACAACATTCACTGACAAAGTGTATTTGAAGGTCAGGAAGACTTAATAAATTCCTTCCATTCTTCCCTTCTCCTCCATTTCTCTTTCTTCTCCTCCCAAAAGAACTCCTCAAAATGGTCTTATTAGAAAATCTTGCATTTTAATAGCAGTTGTCTGTTGGCTATTATAGTATGTTGGATTAAGCAGATATTTCTCCTTTTAACAATACTCAAAGAAAACTTGGAAAAATTAATGCTATGTTGTTTTTCACTCTGCCACAGAATATAGCAATGTAATTGTCTCCTGGAGAAGGAGCACTCTAATCATCTTTAACTTTAAGGTAAATTCATTTCAGAAAGATGCTTTGAGACAAACAACTGACAGAGTAAGTCAGTGTTTCTAGGAGATTGTGAAGTGATGGATTACATTAAGAGTCCTATAGCCGAATTCAGTTCCATGAACGGTTCAGCTTAAGAATTTCTCTGGGGGTGCCTGGGTGGCTCAGTGGGTTAAGCCTCTGCCTTCGGCTCAGGTCATGATCTCAGGGTCCTGAAATCGAGCCCCACATTGGGCTCTCTGCTTGGTGGGGAGCCTGCTTCCCCGCCCCCCTCCTGCCTCTCTGCCTACTTGTAATCTCTGTCAAATAAATAAATAAAATCTTAAAAAAAAAAGAATTTCTCTGCAACAAAAGAGCACTACATGGAAATTAAAGTTCTGTTACTTCATGAGGTAAAGGCCTTAAACACTGCACAGATCCTTAGCACCTAAGAGTTCTAGGCACCCCAGAGGCAGCAAATGGAGTGTCCAATTATTCTGATTACACTATAGAGGAATCTGTTGTACCAGGTGAAGCTAGAGTGTGAAGGTACAGCAACTTTCTAAAACTGCCTTTAAGAAGAATCCAGGACTGGAATAGACCCAAACATCCTTTCAGTCCAACTGACATTCCTGAGATCTTGGAATGGGTTACTCTGATTTAAAAGATCATTCCAACTTGTATTTTGTCCCTAACCGAATCCATTTCCCTCTCCCATTAGGTTCTTTTTGTTGTTATTTTCTGGGGAAAGGCATTTTTTGAAGACAGATGTGGATGGATAAATTTATAGCCTTGGTATATTTACAGGCTAAGATTTTCCTAGAAATTGCACACTTGCGTAGGACGATGGTGGAAAGAAGAAACAGAATAGCAATGAACTAAGGCCATGAATATCTAACCAAGTAGCCTAGCTTCCTGGGCAGATGCCAAACATGACCATATAGTTCCAGTGCATTAAACCAACTCTATTTAGGAGTCTTCCCTTTGGGCTCCTAAAAGGCAACTGTTTTCTCTGATACACTTGTGCCCCAAATCGGGTTTGCCACAAAGTGAACAATGTCAAAAGAAGCTCCCATATTCCTTGTTTTTCAGCAAGCACTTTCTGTCTTGACCCAGTCCCTAACCTCACAGATTTGTTAGGAGTGTCCCAGGAAAGATCAAGACTTTGCAGTGCATCTCATTTCTGGTTACGTATTAAAGTTACCTGGAGAACTTTAAAAAAAAAATACCAACACCTGAGCCCTACCCCCTATAAATCTGATTTAATTGGTCTGGGTGGGGCCTTAGGATCTAGTTTTTAAAAGATGCCAGGTGATTATAATGTGCAACCAGGACTGAAAACCACTGCTATAAACGGAGCAAATGAGTATATGCTGACCAAAGTGTGTTTGTTTTTTTTAGATAATTTCAGGCAACACTTAGAGGGTAAGTTCATTTACTCATTATCTACAATATGTAGAATACTGCATTGGTTGTGTGGTATAAATTGGTTAGACCTAAATTTGTCCATTTTATGATGCTTCTATGGAAAAAAATGGAAAGAAAGATTAGAAGGGTTGCTGGCAAAAACAAAAAGAAATTGAAGTCTTGGAAAAATTTTAGGCAAGTATAATTATGGGATTACATTCCTTTCCTTGCTCCAGGAGATACCAGCTAAAATAATTCAAAATATTGTGTCTCTCTTCTTATCCCCAGAGAAAGAGTCCAAACAGCCTAGGGGATTGGCTTCAAATCTTACAACCCTTGGGACTGCAGGCCAGTCACCACTGCTCTCAAGTAGATCATTTTTTTTTACTTAACTATATGTACGATGTCATGAAGAATCCTGGGAAGCACTGTGTCTAAACTACAACCACTGTTAATAAAATCAGGCTACAGTGTGGTTTGCCTATGTCACCTGCAATCTCAATGATTCTTCAGTGATAAAACTGGAACTTTAAGAATGATCTGTTAACGGGCGCCTGGGTGGCACAGTCAGTTAAGCATCCAACTCTTGGTTTCGATTTAGGTTGTGATCTCAGGGTTGTGGGATAGAACCCCACATCAGGCTCCATGCTCAGCAGGGAATCTGCTTGAGGATTTCTCTCCCTCTGCCCCTCCCCATCATGCATATTCTCCCTCTCTCTCTCTCTAATAAATAAGTAAATCTTTAAAAAAAAAAAAAGAACAGTCTGGTAAAATGTGAAAAATGCAAAGGAGGCAGTTAGGTATAGTGGAAGAACAGGTCATAAAGACAGAGGCCATGGTGTCTGTTCTTCCATCAACTCAGTTGGCAAATGGGCAAGTCATTCTTTGTGGAGGTTTCCTCATCTAAAAAATGAGAGTAGAACCATGTGATTGGCAAGCTCTGAGTTTAAGGTAAAACAAAAGCAAAAATGTAGCTGGAAGACATTAATAAAAACTTGATATAAAACTCAGTAATGGAGTAAAAAAATCAGAGAGGAGGGAGGTCTAGAAGAATGCTGTCCTAGTACCCCCAACTCAAAACTTATTTAACAGTCAATAAATGATTTGAAAGTAATACTGTTAAGGCACCCAGAAAAAAACCCAAAGCATTTCTAACACTGCTCCCAAAAACTCTCCTTAAGAATTTTTCCAATTATAAACCAGAACTTGTAAGGAAGTCCAGAAAAGTTGTTTTTTTTTTTTTAAAGATGTTTAAATACCAATACATCTTCTAAGTAACTTGTTATCAGTTACTATTATTTAGAGCACGTGTACTGCAAAACTCAGAATAAGAATCTAATGCCAAAATGACAAAGGCATTTCCAGCATGTCAGGAATAAATTATCCTAATTGGACCAAAGCGTTGCTCACATATGAGACATTTCAAAAAATAATGATGTAATGACAAAAATTTTCATCTGTCTCTGCCAGAGTTATAGGGACTGCTATTAAATCCAAGCATGCTATTTGTGTGCACGTAAGAGCAGGCAACAATTACAATCTGGAGATACTTTAAATTTAATCTTTTTTATTTATTAGTACTGTTATACAGCAATGAGCATTCAGAAAAAAACCTAATCACTGTGCATTATGCAACAATCAGACAATATACTCCTAATCCTCTGTCATTCTTTTTCCTTGGCCCCCGGGTACTCATTAAAGGTTAATTTATTTAAATCTCTCAAACATTCATTTCAATCTACTTTAATAAACTAATGAATCTTTGGAACTTTGCCTAATCGGCTTATGTTTTCTATTTTAATACATCTACAAAATGTCTTTTTTCTAAGCTCATTCTTAATAGTTGTCTTCCCTCTTGGAGTTTGGATTGTGTTTCAGTAACAACCAGATTTGAGCACTTGGTGACACACTTAAAACCTCATCCAACACACAAAGAATGGCTGTGGCTTGCCTATTGCTCTTAAATGTAGTTACATTTTAAAGGACAGTGAATTGATTTATGTTTTAATAGAATAATAAGCCTCCAAATTGAAATGGTTATTTTACAGTTTAGTGGGAGTGACACTTATATTAAAGCAAAGCTTCTAACAACTTTGGTGCTTGTCAAATGCTATGAGGGTCTATCAATGAAACAACTTGATTCTGGTCACTGAAGACCAGAGAAATGCATGGTATATGCCACTTAGATTGGCAAATATAAATAAAGCCTAGATATATAAAGAGAAATCTTCAAAAGAGTACTACCATCTAAACGGATTGTAAACTTATGCCTTACAATCTGTTCAACAATTAAATGTAAATACATTTTATTTAATGGTAATGTTCACGAATGTTTTTCTTAAAATATTTTATTTCTGTATGTATTTAAGAGAGAGAGAATGGGGGAGGAGCAGAGGGAGGGGAGAGAGAAAGAATCTGAAGCAGACTCTGAGCTCAGCTTGGAGCTCGCTGTAGAACTCGATCTCATGACCCTGAGATCATGACCTGAGCCAAAATCAGGAGTTGGATGCTTAACCAACTGAGCCACCCAGGCACCCCAGGAATCTTCTAGATAACCATCTTTAAGTTGAATGTTCTCAGGGTGGTAGCCAACATTCAGGGACTACACTCCACCTTCTACACCAGAATGTCAGAAACCAAAGCCTTGGAACACTATAACATTATTTCTAATTCTTTCCCTACAATAAATGACATTATTATAGAATTTTATACTTACCAAGTACTTCCACAACGTCCCTGTGATGAAGAAAAGGGTTAATGTCCTTGGTCTGTAGATGAGAAAACTGTATTTCAGGGAAGCTTCAGTGATTTACCCAAAGTTATAATGAATATGGAGAGGGGCTGGAACCCACATCTTCTGGCTATATATCCTTTCCCTTGTAGTATGTTACCTTCCATATAGGGTTTATATGGGATTAAAGTTTTTATTGATGGATAGATCACCACCAGTGAAAGAAAAAGTGTAAATGCTACCTCCAAGATGTTTTGGTAGAAAATAAATCAAATTGATTTAAAAAAATTATAATAAACTATTCAACATAACTTATATCTTCATAATACAGTATTTCAATGGAGTGTAGAAGAGCTAGACTTCTTAATTTTAAGTTTCATTTTCATTTTATATATAAATTAATAAAAATAATAAATGTATTTTCCACCCTTGGTCTAAATTTCAATTACTTCAATATCTAGTGTAAATTGATGCTTGACTGGGGCACCTGGGTGGCTCAGTGGGTTAAGCCTCTGCCTTCAGCTCAGGTCATGATCTCAGCGTCCTGGGATCGAACCCCACATAGGGCTCTCTGCTCAGCAGGGAGCCTGCTCCCCCCCCACACCCCGCCCCACCTCTCTGCCTACTTGTGATCTCTTTCTCTCTGTCAAATAAGTAAATAAATAAAATCTTTAAAAAAAATTGATGCTTGACTCTCAAGATACACTGCTAAAGGTTTTCAAGTTGCTGTCTCTGCTTTCCCAAACAGTAATGCCAAGGAGTTACCTTTTGGAGTTTATTGTTCATTCATTACTCATCTGTCCAACCATGCACTCAGCCCATTATACAAATGACATCTATGGAATGTCTACTTTGAGCCAAGCAACAAGATAGATATGGACTCTGCCTGAAGTTCCTGCTATTGCCTCATTTCTTGAGACTAAGGACTCCTTGAAGACAGTACTGTTATTCTGTTCAGAATATATCCAGTTCTATTTGCAAAAAATCACTTACTTTTTTGACAGTAAGATTTCTGACTTACCCTGTTGCCCACATGCCCCTTCAGACATATGGGAGTTAGGGAAAGAAACAGCAGTCTGCTTATCAAGTCTGACCTTTGGATAATCACTACAGTTCTCCCATCTGAGCTTGCTGCCGTTCTGCCTTGTGGTCAACAAAACGATTAGGCTAAAAATGGCAATATATCTGTTGCTGTTTCCCAGAAATCTTCTAGAAAGCTACATTTTTAAAAAAATGGTTGCTTCTGCCCCTCAGCACAGTGGCAAACTGAATCACCAAATGTACTGTCTTGTCTGATACAATGAGAAGTTGGAGCTTATTGACAAAATGTAGATAAATTCGAAAAAGCCTCAAAAGCAAGAACATTTCCATGCTGTTATCATTAAATAAATACTTGACTTTCTTAGGTTAACAATAATAACTTATATTCAGAGATTGCCTTTACCTTTTTTTGAAGTTATTATTTTAATTCCAATTAGTTAACATACAGTGTTATATTAGCTTCAGATGTACAACATAGTGATTTAATAATTCCATACATCACCTTGTGCTCACCATGACAAGTACACTCCTTAATCCCCACCAACTATTTAACTCATTCCCGACCCCCACACCTCCCCTCTGGGAACCATCATTTTCTTCTCTATAATTAAGAGTCTGTTTCTGGGTTTGTCTTTCTCCCTCTCTCTTATCCCCCCACCTTTTTGTTGTTTCTTAAGTTCCACATATGACTGAAGTCATATGGTATTTTTCTCTAACTTATTTCACTAAGCAGTATATACTAACTCCATCCATGTTGTGACAAATGGCAAGTTTTCATTCTTTTAATCGCTGAGTAATATTCCATTGTATATATACACCACATCTTAATCCATTCATCAATCACTGGATGCTTGGGTTGCTTCCATATAGTGGCTATTGTAAATAATGCTTGCTATAAACATGGGGATGCATGTCCCTTTGAATTGGTGTTTTTGTATTCTTTGGGTAAATACCCAGTAGTGTGATTGCTGGATCATAGGGCAGTTCTATTTTTAACCTTTTTTTTTTTTTAAAGATTCTATCTATTTATCTGACAGACAGAGATCACAAGTAGGCAGAGAGGCAGGCAGAGAGAGAGAGAGAGGAGGAAGCAGGCTCCCTGCTGAGCAGAGAGCCCGACATGGGGCTCGATCCCAGAGCTGAAGGCAGAGGCTTTAACCTACTGAGCCACCCAGGCACCCCTATTTTTAACTTTTTGAGGAGCCTCCATACTGTTTTCCATAGTGGTTGCTCCAATTTGCATCCCCACCAACAGTGCAAGGAGGTTCTCTTTTCTCCACATCCTTGCCAACACCTATTGTTTCTTATGTTGTTGATTTTAGCCATTCTGACAGGTATGAGATGATACCTCATTGTAGTTTTGATTTGTATTTCCCTGATGGTGATGATTAGCAACTTTTCATGTGCCTGTTAGCCATCTGTATGCCTTCTTTGGGCACATGTCTGTTCATGTCTTCCATCCATTTTTAAATTGGATTATTTGGTTTTGGGTGTTGAGTTTTATAAATTCTTTATATATATTGGATATTAACCCTTTATCAGATATGTCATTTGCAAATATCTTCTCCCATTCTATAGGCTGCCTTTTAGTTTTGTTGATTGTTTCCTTTGCTGTGTAGAAGGTTTTTATTTTGATGTAGTCCCAATAGTTTATTTTTGCTTTTGTTTCCTTTGTCTCAGGAGACAAAGCTAGAAAGAAGTTGCTACAGCTAATGTCAAAGAAATTACTGCCTGTGTTCTCTCTTCTAGGATTTTTATGGTTTCAGGTCTCACATTTAGGTTGTTAATCCATTTCAAAATTATTTTTGTGTATGGTGTAAGAAAGTGGTCTCTAGCCAGGCTTATCAAGGAAAGAGAAAGAACTCAAATAAATAAAATCAGATATGAGAAAGGATAAATAATAACTAATACCAGAGAAATACAAGCAATCATAAGACAATATTATGAAAAACTATATGCCAACAGACTGGACAAACTAAAAGAAATGGGTAAATTCCTAGAAACATATAACCTGCCAAAACTGAAACAAGAATTAGAAAACTTGAACAGACCAATAAACAGCAAAGAAATTGAGCCAGTAATCAAAAAAATTCCAATAAACAAAGTCCAAGACCAGACGGCTTTACAGGCAAATTCTACCACACATTTAAAGAGTTAATATGGATTGTCTGGGTGACTTGGTTAAATGGCTGCTTTTGGCTCAGGTTGTGATCCCAGGGTCCTGGGATTAAGCCCCACATCAGGCTCCTTGCTTAGCAGGGAGGCTGCTTCTCTCCTGCCTGCCATTCCCCCTGCTGCACTTGCTCTCTGTCTCTCTCCCTCCCTCATTCTATATGCCAAATAAACAAATAGAAAATCTTTTAAAAAGAGAGAGAGAAGAGTTAATACCTATTCTTCTTAAAATGTTCCAAAAAATAAAAAAGGAAGGAAAACTTACAAATTCATTCTATCAGGCCAGCATTACCCTGATACCAAAACCAGATAAAGACACCACTAAAAAAGAGAACTACAGACCAGAACTACAGACCAACTACAGAACTACATGTCCCTGACGAACATAGATGCAAAAATTCTTAACAAAATACTAGCAAACTGAACTCAATAATATGTTAAAAAAATAATTCACCAAAATCAAGTGGAATTTTTCCAGGTTGCAAGGGTGATTCAACATTCACAAATCAATAAATATGATACATAATATCAATAAAAGAAAGGATAAGAACCATATGATCATTTCAAAGATGCAGAAAAAGCATTTGACAAATGACAACCATTTATGATAAAAACCCTCAACAAAGTAGGTTTAGAGGGAACAGTCCCCAACATAATAAAGGCTATATAAGAAAAACCCACAGATCACATCATCTGAATGGGGAAAAACTGAGAGCTTTCTCCCTAAAGTCACAAACAAGGCAAGGGTGTCCACTTTCAACACTTCTATTCAACATAGTACTACTGGAAGTCCTAGCTACAGGAGACAACAAAGAAAAATAAAAGGCATCCATATTGGTAAGAAAGAAGTAAGACTTTCACTCTTCACAGATGACATGATACTCTATACAGAAAATCTGAAAGACTCCATCGAAAAACTGCTAGAAGTGATAAAAGAATTCAGTAAAGTTGCAGGATACAAAATTAATGTATAGAAACTTATTTTATTTCCAGACATCCATAATGAAGCAGCAGAAAAAAGTAATTAAAAAACAATTCCATTTATAATTGTACCCAAAATAATAAGATATCTAGGAATAAACCTGACCAAAGTGGTGAAAGACCTGTACTCTGAAAACTATAAAACACTGGTAAAAGAAACTAAAAATGACACAAAGAAATGGAAACACATTCTACGCTCACGGATTGGAAGAACAAATATTGCTAAAATGCCTATACTATCTCAAACAATCCCTAATCAAAATATGCAATCCCTATCAAAATACCAACAGCATTCTTCACAGAAGTAGAACAAAAAATCCTAAAATAGACAAAGCAATCTTGGAAAAAAAAAAGGCAAAGCTGGAGGCATCACAATTCTGGACTTCAAGTTATATTACAAATTTGTCATAATCAAAACAGTATGATACTGGCACAAAAACAGACTCATAGATCAACAGAACAGAAAATCCAGAAATAAACCCAAAATTACATAATTATCTTTGACAAAGCAGGAAAGAATATACCCAATGGGAAAAAGACCATCTCTTCAACAAATGAGCAGCAACATACAAAAGAATGAAGCTATTACCTTTTCTTTTTTCATTACTATATTATTCACCATACAGCATATCATTAGTTTTTGATGTAGTGTTCCATGATACATTGCTTGTATATAACACCCAGTGTCCCATGCAATATGTGCCCTCCTCAATACCCATCACTGGGCTAAGTCACCCCCCACACCCCTCCCCTCTAAAACCCTCAGTTTGTTTCTTGGAGTCCGTAGTCTCTCATGGTTCATCTCCTCCTCTGATTTCCCTTCCTTCATTTTCCCTTCCTTCTCCTAATGCCCTCCATGTTATTCCTTATGTTCCTTTTCAACTCTCCTTCATATCGATCTCACATCTTTGTAAAGTGACCACAGTATGATTATACAATTAACATATGATATTCTAAAGCTCAGAAAGGTTAAGTGATTTGTTTGAAGTCCCACAGCAAGCGAGTGGCAGGGTTGTGTCTCCCAACAACCACTCCAAGGATCAGGCTGTTAGGGCTTCTAGACATCAGGAGAGTTGTATTTTTAAGAATTACTAGGAGTCATGAAAAACTAATCAATTATGTCAGTTTGTACCACTGCCTAGTTAATCATTTAGAAATGATTTCCTAGAAACAAGAAGTGAGGAAGCCATCACAGTAAGCAGGCAATTCTGAACAAAGAACTTCTTTCAAGAACACTGAGCCTTAATTGCAATCCTTCCAAATTGAACATTATTAAGTCCTAAAAGGTAGGATTTAAATAAACAAAAACAATGGTACTAATATTTTTTCTGTATTAGAACTTTTAGTTCTGCAAGAATGGAGCTAGTTATGCCATGATACATCTTTCACTCACAAATACTGAAGGCATACCTGATATTACTTATGAGGCATTTCTGTTCTTTCTAGACTCCCTCTAAAACATAAGAATATTAGTTTCATGTATATGTGACACAAAATTTTCTTGCTGGAACATATGTAATATTTTTTAAAATGAATAATTTATACAAAAACTGAAGAACTTCTGACTTTTTATTATCATTTGTTATTTAATTCTGCAAATATAGATTTGCCTAACATTTTGTTTTAAAAATATTTTATTAAACACAATTGTATTTCTTCATCTTTCTAACTCCTTTTCTTCTTGAAGATTACCTAGGATTTTATTAAGTGATTTTTCTAAGCCTTTGACTTCTTTCTCCCTCATTGTAAGTAAACCACAAGCTATATTACATGCTACATTTTATTAAAATAAATGTCACTTTTATTGCTTCCTGGACCACCACAAAGGATAGCCCTTTGTGATCCAAATCAATTTACCCATGATAAAAACCCTTAACATTTCCAAAACATGCATTATAACACAATTAGATCTGTGCTTCATAAATAAGCCAAAAATGACATATGTGGCTTAATTAGCAGCCCTAAATAATTAGTTTGGGAGTAAGGAAATGAATTAAACAGAACACAGCCCAGTCATTCTAGTAAAAGGGATTAAAACAGGAGCTGGGATAACTATGAGAGAGGTCAAACATAGATGATAGTGTTAATGAATAACAAACTTGTTAGAGGTAATTCAGAAAAATGAACAATTCTGACCACCACCACTAAAAAAATTCACAACTTGCTATTACAAATGTCACATTAATTTTTTTAATCTACCCCCCGCCAGGAACCAAAGGACACTTGCTTAATAGTGTATGTTCTGGCCTAATATAGTAATAAAAGGGTCTGAAAAACAGAACTTTCAGCACTTTTTAAAAGGGGCTGATTTTACTTCATTTATCAGGAAGCTGTCCCCCACCCCCCACAAAGCCATACAATTAGTTCACCTTTTCACAGGGGATAGAGGCTGTGAAGAAAAATGAAATTCATATAGACCTCAAGCCTCTCATTTTGGCCCATGGTTTCTGTTTCCTTCCCCATCAGAATTTTCACTAATAGGTAGCAAAATTGGCTGATAAAATTGTCATTCTCCTATTCCTTCCCTGTCCACCTTCTTGTAAAATAACTAATGAGCAGTAAAATTACCAAAAGGCAGACAGCAGAATGGAGAATAAAGAATACCAAGAGTATGGAAAATCTACAAACCAATAATGAGCTCTTGAATAATCAAGATTTTACTTAAACCTCAATTATTTCTAACTCAGACCCATCATTCTATACTCTTCTTTAGCATCTCAAACACAGAACTGCGGTTTATTTTCTAAGCCCCTGTTTGGAGGAACGTTAGTAGGGAGTGATGGCCAAACCAGCGATGGTACTGGGACCACTATTAGTAGCCTCTTGACAGTCCCTCTATTTATTTCGCTTGTCTCTGGCACCCAAAGGTGTTGCTAACCCTTGTAGGAGCCCTGAACACTAGAAGAGATGGTTGAAAGCAGTACTTCCTGTTCCTTAGGCAGGATGAGTTGATTCATTAGGAGTCAACGTTCCAGTAGCATCAGTGTATTGGCTAATTGCCTTTTAGGAATTAAGCATCAGATTTCTCTCTCAATGCATGTACCAGACTTTAGCTGTGGGGGATCTGTTCCTTTGCATTCACCTACCCCTTCTCTTTGACTTTGCTTTAAAGCTTCTTTCCTCCTCTTACTTCTCATTCCTTAATGTGTGGGATCTTTGCACAAAAACACAATCTATCCCTTGCCACTAAGTAGTTAATATCATCTTTAGAATTCATGTCAGTCTATGACAGGCTTCCTGTGATACTTACTCAACTCGGATCCAAATTCATTTCTCAACTCCACGTTCTCAAACCTGCTAACTTCCCTGCTATATAAACTATTAGTACTTCAATTCCCAGAGATCTCACACTTCTTGGTAAAACTGCCTGTTCCACTACAATGATGGGTTTCAAGGCAGCTTTGGACTTCAAAACTGCTTTTCCATATTTTCAAAAATATTCTTTCTACAAATAATGTCATCAATAAAGGGGAAAAAGTAAGCCCTTCTGGGAGAAATTTAAGTTGAATGTGGTAGAAATAAAGAAATTTAAAAAAGCGTAAGAAATAAAAGTCCAGGATTCCTTAACTTAGAGAAAGGTAGCTTCCTAGGAACGATGTCTGAGATGGCATCAGTAACTAACTACCTGTGATCATGCCAACACTATTAGCATCTTTCTCCTACCCTGGCTACCCATTCCATACTCTACCTGAATTCCTTTTAGTTTAGAACTATTTCCAAGCCATGCTGTGTAAGTACAGTTTCTTTCACCTAAGCAGATGACATCTCGTTTGCTCACCGTGCCCCCGCCCCCAGCACAAGCGTGCACACACACACACACACACACACACACACACACTGCAGTACATCATACCACACTGTACTCCACAGACACTCAATAAATGCCTGAGGACCTATTTTATAATGATCCTCTGGACATCTTTCCCTGATAACTCATTCTCTTTCTGCCATTCCTTATTCTCATTTCCTTAGAGACATGGAACTGAGGTAGACAGTGAATGGAGTTATTGTTGGCTTCACTTAGGGAGCAATGCCAATGTCAAAACCCAAAACTGAGTTTTATTTTGTGATGATAATTACTGATCCTGCTTGCAGCTGAAGGGGAACAGAGGAAAACCAAACTGGAAATGTTCATCTCCAAGGCTTTCTTGTAAAGAAACCAGCAGCCCATCATATGCCACACCACAGCTGCAATAATATGCTTAACTGATAGAGTTCACATGGACATAGTTGTATCTGTTTGCAGGTGACTCCCTTTACCAGACTAGGCAGGGTATGGTCTTTGGGTGCATCATCATTTAAATAAAGGATGCTATGGATTACAGCAGATAGAACCAGCAAAGCTGTTGCTTTCATATACACAATCTGGCTGATATTTAACATTTGTTAGGGAAGAGGAGAAGTTTACAACCCATCCTGGCAGCAGCCTGTAGCCCACTTCACTTCATTCAAACATTTCTATTGTTACAGAACAACACTGCTGTTAATACTACCCTTGTGTGACTGACTACATAGGAAATTGCTATCTCTGCCACACTGAAAGAGCACCCACCATTTCAGATTCAAATACTTTTAACACCCATACAAACCAATTTAAAACAAATAAGGAATGCATGATTGCATAAATATTTCTATAAATTCCTGTGAAAAAGAAGAGCAATGAGTGATCTATAGAATGTTAAAATATGAACAAGCATCATAAGGATTTTTAAAAGAAGTCTTTCTAAATCAGCAAGAGGTACTATAATTTAACTTTTATCATTAGTAGAGCTAGAGTTCTGCTTCTAGAATTACCAATGACACACTAAGATATTTTGGATGAATCAATGAACTGAATTCATGTTCATGATTTTTATTCTGAAATATCCTAATGGGGTCCAAGGACTAAAAGAACCTCATTAATTAAAATCCTACACATGGAGTCCAAAATAAAAAACTACCAATACTAAATAGTGTCTTATGGTTTTAAAAGGCATTTTTGTACCATTTCATATTTAATTTTTATAACTCTGGGGGTTGGGTTGGTAAAGCAATTATTATTTTCTTTTAAAAATGAGAAAACTTGGATTTAAAGATATTAACTTGCCCAATATAGCTTATAAGGCGTTGAATTGGTCTAAAGACAGCAAATTTAGTATTCTAGACCTAACAGTGCCTGACACATATGTAATTTTAATATTTGTTGACTGACTTAATGAATGAACTTATTACACTACCTCCCCTAACTACATTTGCTCATATGCAAAGAGTCCTATAGCTACATTCCAGAGTGGATGATAATATCATTTGCTTTCCAATAAGAAAGAAAAAGTCATTGTGAATATTAATACAACCATGTATTTTGGTAACATAAGGCCCGTGAGTTGAAAGCATAAGATATTCAGTGTTCAGTCACTGTGAAGTTTGGAATAGAGTTGCTGAAAATTTTGTAGGTTATTTAAAAAATGATGGGCCAATTATCATTATTACTTTCTGGGAGAGGGACCTTTCAGTAAGACATAATGGGAAAAGTAACATTTAGAAAGCCATTTGAGCTCCCACTATGAAAATAAACAATGCCTATTAAATTGTTATACCTTCCATTCATTCATATTCAGAGAAAAGAAGTCTGAGAGTTGGGAGGGACTGTGGCAGTCATCTGGCCTAACCACTCCCCCACTACCATTTTGCTGAGAACTCGGGTAATTAAGGGGCGAAGTGATGGCTCACTATTGGAAGGGAGATCCAGAACTAGACTCAAGCCTCGTTATTGACAGAACTCCCCATGGGAGCAGAGATTCATATCCTCTCTATAGGTGTCAGCCAAAGAGATTTCCTATCATATAAATTTGTTTGCTTAATAAAGGTGACTATCATATAGCCCTCCTTGGGAACATATAGTTCCCTTAGATTACAACTTAAATGGCAGCAGGTTGTATTACAGATAAATGTTCTCCTGGACTTCCCAGATCAGAGTGGTGTGGTAGAAGAACAAAGCTCTGGAGTTGAACTCTAGCGTAACAATCTTGCCTGCCACTTACTGATGGTGTGACTTTGGGCAAGACAATTAACTTCTTGAACATTAATTTCTTTATCTGTAAATGAGGATACTGTCTGCTTTATACAACTTTTGAGATAATCCAAGTAAAAGAGAGTCAACAGAAGATCTGATACTGAGCAAAATACTCAGTAAAACTGAGTTACCTTTTACTCACTCTTCCTTACTTGTAGTTACCCTTGGTACATGAGCTAATACTGGACTCAATAAGATGTGTGTAACTTTCCTTTCATTCAATTAACCAATATTTACCAAGCAGTTATTACATGCTGGCTCTGGAAATACAAGAGTGACCAAACAGGTTAAATATCCCTGCCCTCATGGAGCTCACATTCCAGTAGCAGATATAGAAAATAAACAAAATAAATAATTAAAATATATTGTACGTCAAATAGTGATAAAGTGCTTTGTCCAAATCAGTAAGTACATTAGATTAGGCCTATTAACAAAAGCATTGACCTATTCAAGTTCTCAGAAGCATTTGTTGTCTCTTGTCCTCTACTTGTTTTTTTAAGAGTTTGGACAACAAAAAACTAAGACTTCTTGACATGGCCCTTTCTAATCTTGAGGTGTAAAGAGGAATGAAAAAGAATATGAGTAGGGTTGGGGCGTCTGGGTGGCTCAGTGGGTTAAAGCCTCTGCCTTTGGCTCAGGTCATGATCCCAGAGTCCTGGGATCGAGTCCTGCATCGGGCTCTCTGCTCAGCAGGGAGCCTGCTTCCTCCACTCTCTCTGTCTGCCTCTCTGTCTACTTGTGATCTCTGTCTGTCAAATAAATAAATTAAAAAAAAAAAGAATATGAGTAGGTAAGTTATATATCTGAACAGTTTAGAAAATGGTTCTAGTTTACTGAATAGGAGAGCAGGTTCTAATATTATGCTAAAGCTGGAACAAACAAACAAACAAAATGTGCATAAAATCACCATCAATTAGGTATAAAGGAGGGTATATTCAATTTGGGAAGAAATTTCAAAATTCGTAACATCTACAAAGTTCTCAGATATCTGCAACTTATTGTAGCAGAAACAGTAGACCTCAAACAAGCAAATATGATTTGGGTAGGAGAGTAAATAGCCTAACAAGACAAAAAAAGCCTTCTGGGAAAAATGTATATCATAAGTAAGGACCTCTCCTTGATTTGTATTCTCCAAGCACTTTGTTTCTATCACCTTATCGAGCTGTGGAATGTACAGGTCTTCATTTTGTCTATTGTTGCTCGCTTCAAAGGAGAGACTAAACCACCAATTTCTTATCTTTCAGCATGCCATGGAGTACATATTTATGGTAGTCTCCCAGTAGCCCTCGTGTAGGATATAAAATCAGTAGATTTTTAGATGATTCACTACAACTAGTCAATATGTTTTTCAAAATCCTTTGTCCTGGAAGTAAATTCTATTATGACCCTATTGACCAATAAGAAATGGTGATAAAGGTGACACAAGGAAGAAGTGACAATATTCATGAGAGTTTTATTAAGTTTATTAACAGAGACACACTGCTTTAGTTACCTAAAGATATCAGAAAATTACAATTGTTTCATCTTTGTTGGTAGCTGCCCTAGCCATTCCATTACAGAGAAGGAGTTGATTTATGTGCAGCTGTTGAAAACACAATGAACCAGTCACCACAATTTTAACAAGTGTTGATGTTGGAATACCCACTTTAGATAGCATCTATAACACTGTCATGAAGAAAGGTGACAGTATACTACCTAAAGTAATGATTCTAGTTCCACACTTGCCAAGATTGGCATCACTGCTGTAGAACTTGGTTCTACTGGAGTGGAAGTGAAAATTCGCTCTTTCATGGTCCCTT
Organism: Enhydra lutris kenyoni; assembly: GCF_002288905.1. Taxonomy (NCBI): domain Eukaryota; kingdom Metazoa; phylum Chordata; class Mammalia; order Carnivora; family Mustelidae; genus Enhydra; species Enhydra lutris. Next base: position 13,411,335 of record NW_019154137.1, read on the forward strand.
AAATAAGGCCCAGGCATATGTCCAAAAATTCTGTTTTTTATTTTCTCCCTATGAGAAAATAAATCCACTTGGACTGGACTAACATGAAGTTTGTTTTGATTCCCACAACCAAGTCACTCCTTGTATTTGTCCCCCCTCTTCTCATTCTTTATGTATTAAAATTGTGGACAGAACAGTTTACAAGGAAAATTTTATTTCCCATTAGGAAAGGGGCACATTTTTATTACAAATGAAAATTAAGTCCCCACTTACACAAGTTTATAGAATGTGTATTGTGTGTGTGTGTGTGTGTGTGTGTGTGTGTGTGTGTGTGTATGTGTGCGCGCGCGTGTGTTTGGGGAACCTGCAGGACGGATGTAAACAAGCAGACATAACACAATGTAAAGAGTATAAACAAAGAGGTTAAAAAATGGAGTAACTAATTCTTCCATAACCTCTTCAGTAAGTCATATTTGAGCTGGTTCTTAAAGAATAAGTAGAGCAGATGGGAGGAAGGACCAAGAGAAGAGAGTATTTCAGGCAAAAGGGATCACTGGAGCAGAGACACAGACTGCAGAATATAAAAGTAAATTCAAGGAAAAGTTAGTGGTCTTGTGGGGCTTCAGTATAATGTAAAAGGGTACTGAGAGGCAGAACACCCATGTCTATCCTTTTATTTTGCTATGAGCCTTGGATGCTATCTGACTTCTTGCATAGTTTCATCAGCATTACCAAGAAGTATTTTTTAATATTTATTTATTTATTTACTTACTTACTTATTTACGAGAGCAACTGCATGAGTGAGCAAGGGGAGGAGCAGAGGGAGAAGGAGAGGAGGGGGAAAAGAATCTCAAGCAGACTCTCTGCTGAGTGTGAAGCCCGACATCAGACTTCATCTCACAACCATGAGATCATGACCTGAGCCAAAATCAAGTCAGACACTTAACCAACTGAGCCATCCAGGCTCTCCATCATCAAGAAGTCTTACACAAGAACACCAACTACACTAAGATTCTCTAATGAAACCAGGTTACTGACATATAGACAAAGAGGCAGAAAAAAAGTGTGAAATGGAAAGATAATCAGGAAAAAGAAATTGGACAATGGAAAGTAGAGGGATGATTTAAAGATGCACCTGAGACAGTGCTGGGGTATGGGAGCAGACCTTACGGATAAGATGTTTGTTTCTTCTTCTTTTTTTTTTTTTTAAGATTTTACGTATTTATTTGAGACAGAGACAGAGACTGAGAGCATGAGCAAGGAAGGGAGGGGGCAGAGAGGGAGGGAGAAGCAGACTTCCCACTGATGTAGGGCTCAATCTCAGGACGCTGAGATCATGACCTGAGCTGAAGGCAGACGCTTAACTGATCAAGCCACCCAGGTGCCCCAAGGTAGTTGTTTCTGAGCCAGAATTTGGGCCCAGAGTGTCCACAGCACAGCCAGATTAAAAAAGAATCTAGTAATGGCTTTGACTGTAAATCAAGGGACAGTTTTCACATGGAAGTAGTGTGCAAAAGGCATTCATTTGCCAACAAAGATCAGCAGCCATGATAAAGGTCATCTTTAAATTGGCAAGAGAAGTGCTTTCTACAGAAGATACTGCTGATGGATGCATTTGATCAAGACCCACATATTTGATCAGTTTACCTCTATATAGTAGACCTGTTTCTTTTTTAATCAAAGTAAAGGCATTTTTCTGACTTTTGGAACACAGGACACCAACACATGCCTTTGGTAATACAGAACAGTACCAAGGCTTCCCCTTCAAATACCTATCTCACTCCCTCTTTCCCTTCTGATCTTCTACAACTTATTGTTCTTCATTCTTCTTGCTTCTCTTAGCTTAGTTCTTCTAAGAGCATGCATGGGAATTGCTTTAGCACTATCGATGGTCCCAAGGTTCAAAAGGGAGTACAGATGTATATTAGGAGGCCTCCAAGAAATACTAGTAGGATTCTTGAAAATCTGTATGTCTGAAATTGGGAAAACCTTTTTAAAATAAAAGATTTTATTTTTCATTTATTTGGGAGAGACAGAGAACGTGTGTGCAAGAGAGCACAAGCAGGGGGAGGGGCAGAGGGAGCTGGATAAGCAGACTTGCTACTGAGCAGGAAGGCTGATACTGCCTTATCCCAGGACCCCAGGATCATGACTGGAGCCAAAGGCAATATTCAACTGACTAAGCTACCCAGGCACTCCTGAAATTGGGAAAATTCTTTTTTTTTTTTTAAAGATTTTATTTATTTGACAGAGAGAGATCACAAGTAGGCAGAGAGGGAGAGAGAGAGAGGGAGGAGAAGGAAGCAGACTCCCTGTCCAGCAGAGAGCCCGATGCGGGACTTGATCCCAGGACCCTGAGATCATGACCTGAGCTGAAGGCAGAGGCTTAACCCACTGAGCCACCCAGGCAGCCCCTGAAATTGGGAAAATTCTTAATGAATGTTTGAAATCATAAGAACATATCCAAACCATTCTTTATTTCCATATACCATAGATCTTTTAGAGCTGGAATAGGACTTAAGAGACCACATAATTTCCTCACTTTACATATGAAAAAAGTTAGAAGACAGGTGAAATGACTTGTCCAAGGAATACAATTACCTTTTTTTTGTACTGAATAATTTAGTTTCTTTTTTATTACGGCAAAAAAATATGTAACATAAGATCCACCCTCTCAACAAATTTTTCAATGTACAATACAGTATTGTTACTTACTGTATAATATGCGCATTCTTATACAGCAAATCTCTAGAGTTTTTCATCTTGTATAAGTATTTTTTAAAGATGAGCACTAGGTGCTTTACACAAACAATCATGGAATACTAAATCAAAAACTAATGATGTAATGTATGGTGACTAACATAACACAAAAAAAATAAAGATTCATTTACTTATTTTAGAGAGAAAGCATGTGAGAGTAGGGGGAGGACAGAGGGAGAGAATCTCAAGCAGACTCTCTGCTGAGCATGGAGCCCTATGTGGGGCTTGATTCATGACCCTGAGATCATGATCTGAGCTGAAACCAGAAGTTCAACCGATTGAGACATCCAGGAGCCCCCCTCATCTTGTATAGCTTTATGTACTTTCTTTAATGGTCCATTCACATTATATTTTTAGTGACTGCAACTCTTGTGCATTTCTAGATAACCTCCCAAGTTTATGTTATATGAAGCTAGCAATACAATTTGGTGTCTTATTTCAAGTTGCTTCATTTTAATTTATTGAGGACTCGAGATCATATGAGAATGATTATTTTCTTCCACACAGTTTTATATTTAAAGAATAGGGACTTTGATAAATTATAGTTAATTAAAATAATAAACATCTGTTCAACAGAGGCAGCATAAGCAAAGTTAAAAGACAAGCCATAGGCTGGGAGATGGTATTTACAAAGCACAGTAATTAGTATGCAGAATAATCTCCTTCAAATCAATAATAAAAAGACTAACAACCAAACAGAGCAATGGGATGAATAAAATAGATGATATGAATAGTCAATTCACAGAAGAGAAAACCTACATAGTTAATAAATATGTGGAAAGATATTAAATCTCACTAGTAAACAAGACAATGCATATTAAACACAGTGAGACATCATTTCATACCCACAAAATTGGCAAAATGTTTTAAATGACAATACTGAGTGCTCAAAGATGTGGAGGAATAGGAACCTTCCTCTACCACTTTAAGAAAGTATAAAGTAGTTGTTATGCACTGAATGCTTTATGTCTCCCCAAAATATATATGTTGAAATCCCTACCTCCCCACAATGTGTTAGTATTAGAAGGTGAGGCCTCTGGGAGGTGATTAGATCATGAGGGTAGAGGCCTCAAGAATGGGATTAGTGTCCTTGTAAAAGAGGCCCCTCTGAGATCTCTAGTCCTCTTTTTTACCATATGTGGATATATAAGTCGGTAGTCTGAAACTTGGAAGAGAGCCATCACCAGAACCTGACCATCCTGGCACCCTGATCTCAGAGTTCCAATCTCCAGAACTGTGAGACATAAATTTGTGTTATTTATAAGCTCTTCAGTCTATGGTAGTTGTTATAGCAGCCCAAACTAAAGATGGTGGCATGACGACTTTGAAGAATAACTTAGGCGTCTCTTATAAAGTTGAAAGATGCCTATGCTTTGCAACCCAGTAACGTCACTTCAAGGTGAAAATCTCACACATACACAGGAGACATGTACAATGATGTATGCTGGAGTACCTTTTATAATAGTGAAAAATGAGAAAAAAACCTACAAAATTTATCAACAAGGACATGGATAAATGCACTGAGAAATATTCATAAAATGAAATACTCCACAGCAGTTAAAATGAATAGGCATGTATGCACATCAAGATAGATAAATCTCAGAGTGAAAAATCCAAGTTGCTTAATGATATGTATAGTATGATACAAATTTTGTAAATATTAAAATTGCTAAATACTGTTTCTAGGTGAAAAATTTGTACAAATACATGGGTGGGAAAGACTCACACCAACTTCAGACGGTAGGAAAATGGGATCAGAGAGGGACACAAAGTAAAGTCAACTGCTTAATGACATTTGTATCCTTAAAGGACTGGAAGCAAATAGAGAAAATATTAATGTTTGGTAAATCTGTATGGTGGGTATAACTGTATATACCATGTTCTCTGTATTTGAAGTTTTTTTTTTAAGAATTTATTTATTTGAAAGAGAACGACAGAGCCTGAGTCAGGGGAGGTTCAGAGGGAGAAGCAGACTCCCCGCTGAGCGGGGAGCCCAAGGTGGGACTCGATCCTGAGACTCCAGGATCATGACCTGAGATGAAGGCAGTTGCCCAACCAAATGAGCCACCCAGGTGCCCGTCTTTGAAGTTTTTCACAATACAGTATTTTTATAAAATAGAGAAGTACATTTCCATTACAACTATCAATGTTCACTTTGATCAAAAACTAAACTTAGACATATGGTAGAAATTATGTTAACTCTGAGCCCTATTTTGTCACCCATCAGCTTTTAAATTCCAAAGTGAAAGAGAGTTGGGCTTAGGTGCCCTTTTTATTTTAAGTAAAGTCCCATAAAGAGATAAGCATATGTAATAACATATCATAAACTTTCACTAAGTATACTGTCAAGTGCATACCAGGATTACATTTTAAGTCATTCATTTGTTGTGCCTCAAAAAATGATAGCATCTGCAGACATTAGCTCCATATTCAATCTAGTGAGATGACTCACTATGCCCTATTGTTGTTTACCCACAAGGTTCTTTATTTTCAGGTGAACTTTGACATGCTTGCATTAGGTCCATACATTAATTGGGAGGGTAAGCTGTTTTTAGCTTGAGGAAAACACAAGGCAGCAGCCTGATGCTTTGAAATTGTATAGAAAAATTCTTAAAAGTGAACAAGAAACAGTTCAAACATACCCAGTTGAAAACTCTTTAGTAGCCAGAACTCAGTGATGAAGAAAATCCTAGAAAGTTTGGGAGGGAAATGACTTCAACTAATTTTAGACAGTGATTCACAGGGTTTTATAAATGGTTTATAAATAAATGGTCACTATCTAAATCACACAGATGAGTGATTTCGGAACCTACGCTAATATCAGAAAATTATACACACTTGCTGGGGTTTATATAGATAAAACAGATTTGTGTTGGTGGACACAATTCCCTACTAATAAACTAACCCAGTCAAAATTCAGAAACTCATTAAAACCATTTAAATTCATGTTAAATGCAAATGCAATTATCTGCAATTGTGATAACCAAAATAAACACTCAGAACCATAAGAAGGCCTTAATAAAACATTTGAAATTGAGAACTTGACTTTTAGGAGTTAGAAAAGTAATCAGAAGAGATCAGGCACGTTCAGGGTGGTATGGCCGTAGACCAGAGTTAGAAAAGTAATCAAAGAGCAAAATCAGTTCACGCTAAGGCAGGATTTCATTTACACGGTATATCCAGGAACAGAGCCAATAACCCACAAGGTCTGAAAAGCCATGAAGTACCTCCAAATTTAGGTAGAGGTACCTATAAATGAGCTGATTTCTCAATGTGGATACACATTCCAAAATGCTGCAGAGCTGTGCAGTGATACTGTCCCCTCTGGAATAGTCTTTCCTCCTCAGCTTTGTGAGGCCACAATGACTCATTCTTTGGGCCTTAGCTATGAAGGCTTTCCAACTTCTCTACCCTCTACATCTCAGGTTCTGTAACTCCTTCTTGGTACTCTATTACACTCTGACAATCACCCAAGATAGTACTTAACTTTTATATTAACTTTCTGGTGTCTCCCTTACTAGACTATAACTCATGAGCCCAGAATCAGTCCTGTCTTGATTCTTAAAACTTTCATCCAGCAAAGCACAGTACCTGGCACATAGCAGGAACTTGACAAATATTTGCTGAATATATCAATGAGTGGATGGATGGATGCATAAGTAGCCAAATATTAATGTGTTGATCAAACTCTATACAGGGCAAGGTAACCATTTTTTAAAAGTATATTAGATAACATGAGGCTCTCTATGTGTGTTTCTTTAAATGTGATGGTGATGGAGTATACTACACATCTGTTTATGGAGAGGGAGGGACTTTCTAAGAACACAAATACAAGTAGACCTAAATAATTCCTGAGGAGTCATAATTTTTCAGATTTATATATTTATGCTCAAACTGTTTCCATCCATGTTTCATTTAATCTTACAACCTCCAAACAAAACAGATAAGGACAGATATTATCATTGCCTTTTGGACTGAGAAGTGAAGTGAACTTGCCAAATCACAATAGCCAAGTTGATGCTCCAGCCACTAGAACAGTATATTCCAGTAAGATCACAAGTACTATCACAATCTTTTTAGAGCTGGAGCAAGAGACATAAGCAAATACCTGAGACAGAAAGAAAGCCCTTAATTCATAGTGACTAATCCGCTTTTTGTAGGCTCTCATAAAGGAAATTTAGCTTCTTAGTTTAAGTTACTTATTTAACCAGCATATATAAGGAAATATTAGGACTGGGATGAAAGTTTACTTTTCGTTTAAGTTGATAAAGTTTTGCATTAACACTGGTCATTCAGCTCAGCACAAGAATCAGCAGGCTGATAAGATGCAATGCATTTAACAAGAATGTCCAAGATTTCAGCTAGAATTAAATATGATATTTTTTGAACTATAACTGATAAGAAAAAGTTGAGTCTGATTCATCTTCCTAATTAATGCCATGTGGAAAATAACACTGAGATTAAAACATTGATATTAATTGAGCTCCTTTTGAGCCTTATAAATGATCTAGTTTGAATACTGGTACACGAGAGCATTGGAATGAACTGCTCTCCTCCCTATTTCTTTTCCTTAAAAAAAATCAATACAACTCAGTAGGGTATTTTCAAATATAGGAACCAAAGTAGGTGCTGCTTCCAAAGCAGTTTTCTGAGGGTCATATATGAATGAGATTTTATTACATTTTCAGCCTCACGTGAAGCCTTGCCATCAAGGAGCTCACGGACTTCACAGGAACAGCCACTTCCCTGGAGCTTGATCAGCAGGGATCCGTGGAAGGTGCCATTGTCCAGAAGTGAAAGGCAATGGTGACCTTCTCAGACAGAGTGGAATAGATCAGGCATACTATTTTCTTGGACTCTAGTAACCTGTTCTCACTGGCAGACAATATTTAAACTTTAAAGGAAGATTTCAATGTTAAAAAGAAATCTATGTGTTTACAGTATTTATTTTAACAAATAACATTGTGCGCCCCTTTAATCCAACCCTTCTAGCTTTACCCTGTCTCTAATGTACTAGCTAATACTGCTTTTACTTTCAGGTCTTTTTCTCTGATGGGCTACTTGCCGCTCCTCCGTGCTTCAGGAAAATAACAAGTAACAGGAACAAAAGTTGTCTATACCTCAAGAACTGACATAAGAAGGTAAATACTAGGGCAAGGTACCATAATCGTAATAATTGCTTTGATTAAATGCCTACTGTATGCTGAGCCCTGTACTATCATGTACTTCACACGCACTATCTCATTTCATTTTCTCCCACAAACTATCAGATAAATATTTCTATTGTCCTTATTTTGTAGAAGGGGACTTTGAATATCAGTTCATTAATTTATTTACTCAAGATCTCACAGCTAAGTAAAAGGCAAGCTCAGGATTTAAACCAAGGCTCATCTGGTCCCAGAATAATTTTTCTATGCCACATTGCCAATCCGAAACAAAATGATGTACTCTAAATATGGTGTCAGGTGGTATGCATGCCTGCAAGCAGAAGAAATTCCAATCTTTCAGACATTTTATGTCTGAAGGGATGATGTAGAACTACAACTTGCTGGGGGTAATGGCTAACATTTGTTGATGACCCAGTACAGGAGCTGTTGTAGGAGTGTCACATGCATTGACTCATTTAATCCTTTTGGCAACCCTACTAAGTAAAAATATGTGGTATTGTAATGCCCATTGCAAAAATGAAAACTGGCACTGAAAGGTAAAATGACTTACTCAAGGTCACACAGCTGGGAAATGGTGGAGCTAGAATCCAAATCCAAGCAGTCTGGCTCCAGAGTATACACACTTATCACAACACTATATTAATGAGAAACTGATTGAGATTAGGAATTGTCCCAAAGGGAAAAAGTAATCACACAGTTTCAGAGCCAGAAAGAACCTTAAAGATTATTTGGTCCAAACTTCTTATCTTACCAATGACAAAAAGGAGGCAGACCAAGTTTAAGGGACTTGCCTAAAGTCACATGGTTTGCAAGTAGCTTGAGACTGCATTACAGCCCAGGTCTTCTCTAAACCCTAGACATGCATTCATTCCATTCTACCACATTATGTTCTTCCAGATACATTCATATGGCAAGATACAAGTCAAATTCAATTGAACTGCCTTTTGTGGGCTTGCACCTGAGCTACTGAACGTGACTGCAGAAAATTCACATAGCTGAGTTGATGGGCTTTACTTTCATTTGAAGTATTCAATATGATCACAAGCCTCAACTGAGCACTCATCTCTGCCCCAAAATGCTACTTCTGCATTAAACTTGCTTTCCCATTCTTTAAAGTGACCATGATATATCTTCACCTCTCTCCTCAGTCCTTCCACATCTTTCCCACTTCTCTCCCGCTTCCTGCTTTTAGCTGACGATCTTGCCTCATACTTTGTGAAAACAAAAGCCATCAGAAAGAGCTCTCTCATCTTCCCATCACCAAGTCTACACATTGACCTAGATCTTTACCCATTCTTTCTCTTCTGTTTTGTTGAAATGGAAGGAGTGTTCCCCAATGCCATCATCTCTTGCCTGCTCAAAGACTTTGCCCCTGCTGATATTACTTTTCTTCTGCATCATCACTTTTCCCCGTTCTACTGGATGTCAGCCTTGACTTCTACTCTTTCAACATTTCTGATTTCCCTACCATCAGTAAATCCTGCCTTTTGGTTCTAACTTCATAATCCATGTTGAATTTCTCCATTTCTCTTCATCTTTGCTAACATCGTTTTTTTTAAAAAAAAATTTATTTATTTATTTGAGAGACAGTGAGCAAGCAGCAAGGAGAAGAAGAGGGAGAGGGTGAGAAAGAATCTTGAGCAGACTCCCCACAGAGCATGGAGCCCAATGCGGGGCGGGGCCCTGAGATCATGACCTAAGCTGAAATCAAGAGTCAGATGCTCAACCGACTCAGCCAACTAGGTGCCCCATTGCTAACATCATTTTTATCCAAGCCAGCATTTTCTCCTACCTAGACTCCTGCAATAAATAAATAGCCTAATTAGCGGTGGTGCTTCCATTTTTGTCCACCTTTTATTCACTCTCCACAGGCAGCCAAAGTAGTCTTTACAAAAAATATAAAACAATTCATATGATTCCTGTACTTAAAACCTTTCTATGGATTCCCACTGCGTTTAGAATAAAATCCTAACTTCTTAAGGCCTATAAACCTTGTATGATGTGGCACCATTTACCTCTCCCAATCTTATTTCATGACATGGTCCCGTTCGCTCAGCTATGCTGGTTTCCCTCCGTTCCTGCAACATACCCAGCCTTTCTTGCCTTAACCTGTGCTTGCCATCTCCCAAGCTATTTGTGTGACAGACGCCTTTTCTTCATCACATCTCAGCTTGAAATGCATCTTTTCAAAGAAACCTTCTTTCCATGGTATTTCAGTAGGTCCTGCCATTTTTTTTCTCATCCATAGCTGTCTGTCCTCACACTTATCACCATCAGTAAGAATTTTATATATGTACTCATTTATTTCTGTTCACTTGTCTGCCTCAAAGTTCAATGAGGGCAGGGAACTTTGTATATCTTTTTTTTTTTTTTTTACTGTTGTATTTACAATATCTAACAGAGTATCTGGCACCAAGCAGGTGCTCAGTATATTTTTTGCTCAATTATGAAACGAATTAATTAGTCCCTGGATCCCAAGAAAAATACCTGAAACAATGATCAAATGGGGAGAGACAGAGTCCTTAGAATAAATCAAAAAAAGGAAGAATTCAAGAAGGCAAGAGTTCTTCTTTAGGTCCTCTACAATCACTAACTGACACATTACTAGCAAATAAAGATACCCTAAATGGAGGACAATAATTCTGACTTTTCTAGGAAAAGAATCTGGCTGGTTTCACGATCCCAAACATTTTGCCAAACTGTAATCAACAGGTTCTGATCTCCTTTGTGATGATATCTCTCTGAATGAAAGAAACAAATAATCTGCAAAGTTAACCCAGATGAGGGACAGGACCTTGAGGATGATAACCATTTAAGGCTCTATCAAATATGCTCCTTCTCACTATACATGTTTGCACAGAAGGCAGGACTTACATTTTACTTGGTTATTTTTACCTCGAGTCATTTATTCCTCTGCTAAGTAGTTTATTGATTCTTCAACATCAATTTAGAGCTGGAGTTTACAGCACTCCCATCAGAAGCCTTATAGAGCTCAAAATAAATGTCTTGCCCGAACAATACCATGTCAGTTGTTGAAGAGGTAACTCAGGAAAACAAATGTACCTAAAGATAGAAACTAAATATAGATATCCCCTTATACATACACAGTTGGGATGTGACCTAAGAACAAAAAATAAGAGAAAAAAAATTTATAATATTATTCAATAGTATAAGGAGTCTAAGAAGGAAAATGATAAAATTCACTCTAGTATACTACCTCCCACTAATGTTCTATAGCAGTTATTTTAGACAGGAAGCACACAGTTGCCAAATGTTCTTGTTCTACATTTCCTGTACTAGTTTCACATCCTACACATCTAGCCTAGTATTAAAAATATTGTCCATGATGTTTTGCTTCCTGGCTTCTAGAGTGGGAGCCTCCAAAACCTGCTTATAAACCTTTTGGGATTCAAATTCCAACTCTCATCCTGTAGAAAGCCTATCTGCCTACACATGCCACCCCCTTCTAGCAAAACGTTGGTTATGCTCAAATGCTTTGGGATTAGGAGTGAGGAAGTCTTGAATTACATATCTAAGTATAACCTATTAACAGATGGGCCAGAGAAACACAAGAAAGACACAAATGTTTTAAGTTTCACCCCAAGTGTAAGTATTCAGGTACAATGACACATATAGAAAGCACAAAATTTCCCTCTCACTCTAGAAGGAAAGGAGGTATTAAACGTCCCTGAGTCTTAGTACTGCACATTTAAAAGAACTGCTTTATATGTTGATTTGGAGTTGCAACTCAACTGAGACACTTAGGGGATGCCCCAAAATGCACCAGAATTTGGGAATATATAAAATTATAATTACTTTCCATTCCTTTTCTCCAATTTCTTCATAACTGTTCATCCCGATATAGCCCTGTCTTCTTTAAGGGACTATGGAAAAGGGCCCAGCATACTGGGTGGTCTTTCAAAACTGCATAACCAGGTCATTCATTCCACGAATATTTACTGAGTGCCTGCTAGGTATTAGGCACTGTTCTAGAAGCTGGCATAACAAGCCCACAGAGGGGTTGTACAGGTTCAAATGAACTTAAGAGAGTAACAGGAGAGAAGCCTTTCTGATTTCTAAGGCTATTTCTTTTTTGTTTTTAATCAGGCAATGGAATAGCAACCATAGGCTATCCACAGCAGGTAAGATATCAAATGGGGAGCCTCTTCCTCAGGACGACATCACTTTGGCTTCCCTCCTTTCTAATCCCAGCATAGCACAGCTCAGGACCCAGCAAAAGGAGATCTGAAAAATGAAGGCAATTTTGTTCTAAGGCAAATGGAACCCTCTCCAAAGGCAGCCCTCCAAACCACCCCTGCCCTGATCCTGGGTCTCCACTGCCATTGGTTTTATATCTTGGGTTGAAGGTCCTTCTTTACCTTTTCCTCCTCATTACTCCAGTGCAGCACAATCAGGCAGTTCACATATATAATGATCTTTATTCAGCTTAAATTTCTATACAGATCATTCATTCATTCATTCATTCAAAAAATATTTAGTGAGGACCTATGGTGAGCCAAGGATGACTCTTGATGTGGGGGATGTAGCAGTAAACAAACAGATGATCAGTCCTACTCTGATGGAGTTTACAATTTAAATGAGGGTTGTTAAGGTAAACTGCAGTCAATTTTGCAATAACCAGGTAGCTTAATACTGTTTTACATGATTACAGTCCCTTCTTGTTCCTCGTTTCTCTAGCTTCTACTCTAGAGCCCAACTTTGACATCTATGTATTCTTATGGCTTCTGATGTTTCTGTACTCCACTTCTACTCCTAGGTCCAGCCTAAATGCTTGCTCTCTTTCAGCTGCCTCCACTGCCCTCTCAGGTCTTCAGGCACGCTCCTCGTAGTGTGACTATCTCTAATGAACAGAGCTCTCCTTGCAATGGGACCCCATCTTTCTTAGATCCTGGTGACATCAATTTGACCAAAATCACCAGGGCATTCACTGGGCTCTGGCTTCTCATCTTGAGAATCTCTGGTTAGCCTTTCCTTAGCCTCTTAGTTGAGCCTCCAGCTCCATTAATGAATCCTTGTTTTCCTTTATTCCTCTGTAATCTTTTCTTTTTGTTTACTTTGTACCTCTATTTTTTCCTGACAAGTATTTCTTAACCAAGTTGAGAAAGGAAGATAGTTGGAAATATAAAACAGCATGGCCCAATTTTAAATAAACTTATTTGTTAAAAAAAACTGGAATTGTCAAAATAATTTGAAAAAGAAAGCTTCCGGGGCCAGGTACCATGTCTTCATAAGACTCTGATCTCATATATACATGGTTGCTTCCTGTGGAATTTCTGCAAGCTGTTTTTTAAAATAATTGTGTTGTGCATTTCTGGGTTCTTATGGGGGTTTAACATTTTGAAACCATAGGCTCAAACAGGAAAATCTTAAAATCTTAAATGTTATAAGAAATTTCTCCATTTTTTCCTACCCTCCAATTTTTTCCATCCCTTCTTAAATAGAAAACAAGTTGAAAATATTTCAGTCCAAATGGTAATTTTATGAAAAAGATAAGCACATAGGAACAGAGGCTTATAACGAAAGTGTCTTCACCACAGAGCAACACTAATGTAATTCAATAAAGTTTCTAAGACCATTCCTGCCAATCAAAATCTAGAAAAGACAATTTTCTGTTTGTGGAAATAGATGTGATACTGAGCAGAACCAAATTAGGTTGCAGTTAACTTAGCAAAAACCTGATACACTAGACTCCGGTTAGCGAAAACCATTTTGCTGCATTTTAACACATTTGCATACTATTAATAAAATTAAGATCCCAAGAGAATTCTCAACCTTAGGAGTGGGGGGGAGAACTGAATGAGTTATGTAGAAAAAAGCTACATAGTACAAATAGCAACCATGCATCGAGAGTTTACTATGTTTAGGGCACTATGCAAAGTGCTTTATATACATTTTCTCATTTGATTCTCACCATAATTTTAACAGATGGGTATCATTATTTCAGTTTTACAGATGAGGCAACTGAAGCTCAGAGATTAAGTTAGATGTGTAAATCCACACAAGTAATAAGGGGTAAAATTCAGACCCAGATCTACTCTTACTTGTTAGGCTATGTTGCCACTCATGGAATACATAACCAACATATCTATATAATATACGCTTATATATAATATATATGTATATTTATAACAGATAATTCCTAAAAATAGCTAGGCATGAAGCATGATGACCTAGCAGAAAAAGCACTTGATCAGGAGTCCTGAGACCTGGGTCTAGGGTCTGACACTAATTAGTTGTATGGCTTCAGATGAGTCATTCAACATCTCTGGGCCTCAGTTTCCTCATCTACAAAATAAGGATATCAAGCTAGAAGTTCTATAGCATCCCATTTAGCCCTGCCATTCTATTACTCTACTGACATAAGTTATGTCATATGTATTACCATGAATATTTCGCCTTTGGGGATAATGTACACTGAAAGCAACTTGAGGAATAGATTCCGCTAAAAAGTGTACTCCTGACATAATAGGCAGATCTGCTAGAAAGAGGGAGAGGATTTCAAAAGGAGAACCTTTTTTTATGATTGCAAATGGTGCTGCCAGTACAATCTTTGAACTCTCCTTCACCATCAGCCAAAGAGAAGCTTCAGTTAATCTTCACTAAAGATGACAGTCTACAAGTATTTTGGACCTCCAGGTCGAGGCTAAGTTGGCAAGAACTAAATGGAGAGAAAACCATTTTACAGGGTCACTGCTAAGCCTAGAATCATGGAATTTCCGAAGAAAGTGTTTATGGGTGACTAAATCAAAGGCCTCAGGTCAATAAAAATGGTTCTAAGAATATAAGCCTCATACATTGTTTCTGAAATATCATTGGTGATTTTAGTAAAGTTAAATTGGGAGAAAGGCTACCTGTGAAACATAAGTAGACCATAGTTAGTGAATTCCCTTCTCTAGGGGATTGAACATCTGGGAATTTTATAAAAACCTCACATAACTTTGGCAAGACACACTGGATCACAATCAGTGTAGGCAGACCCTGATTTTTGATCCTTTGTACAATACACAATGCCAAATTGATTAGTGAGTCTCCAAAAAGAAAGGACACATTTAAAGACTCAGTTGGCTTTCTATAGGTATTCCAGACAGTTGGAGGAGCAACTGATTGAAAAGTCTTAAGTTTTTATGTTTGTATTTCTCCAGAGTAGCTCTTCACTAGCTTCTCTCTGCCCCTTTGCCTTCCCAGGTGACAGCCCGCTGTCATCTCTGCCATAGGAAATGGTGATAAGCCATACTCCTAGCTGCCTTTCCAATTCTCTCAAGAGCCATTGAGCAAAGGAGGTTAATGATAGTGTCTTCTCACTTCTACCACTGACAGTAATGGAATTCCTGAAGAGCTCATTTTTCTCATACAATACTTTATTTTAGAAAGGTAGCCAAAGAAAGGTAAAGGAAGGCTGAAGGCAAGGTAGAAAGGGTTAGCTAGCTAGCTGCTATTTTCCTCATGGCATGGTATACACTTGTATTTTTAAATTAAATGAAACCCTTTGTGCTCTAGGTGAGAATGCTATATGAATCACAGATGGCTTTTGTAAGTGGCCAATAGTAGAAATACAAAGATGTCTGAAAGAATAGATAAATGACATTATCATAAGATTGGAAAGGGAAGAACCATATGGTAAGCTGATGCAAGGAATCATTAAGATAAAGTGAAAGAGCTGGAATGTGAAAGTGGGTACTAAATTCATTGGGATTATAAACTGTTGCGATTAGAAAAGAGAACCCTGGAAGCTAATCAATTTTCATTAATGGATTTCTTTTGACCTTGTCCAGTGATTTGTAAATTTCTTCTTGCACCAAACCCTTGAAATGGCCTCTCTCCATTTGATGGATCAGGGCATTAACTTACACTTCACCTGTGCTGATAGCTCATCTACATAGTAACAGAAGTAAAGCCTGTCCAACTGTGAGCTCTGAGTATCCAACAAAGTCCACAAAGGCCTAGAAAGAGCATGGCTGCTCACTAACCAGTAGATGTACCAACTTCGATTCATATAATTTTAGAGCTGAAATGGATCTTTGAGTTTATCTTACTCTTAAAATGTATTATTACTCTTAATTCTGTATTAGGAGGTATGGTCATAGAGTTGTATGAAGATGAAAGGAGGTATGTGCAAAATGCCTGGCACACAGTAGGTACTTAAAAATACATCAGTCTCCTTCTTATTTTCTATGCCCAACTCTTCTCTTTTTCAGGCACAAAGTTGCAGTTTCTAACCTTCCTTAATATGGCAGGTTTTGCAGCCCCTGACCATCTTTGTTTTATTCTAGTTTGTCAAGCATTTTTCTTAAGATGTAGTACCTGGGATAGAAAGCATTATTCCAGAGGTTTGACCCATGTACGCCATGCAGAGTAGAGTGGGACTTTAATCTTAAGGTTCTTTAATCTTGGGAAGATACAGCTCAGGTAAAGGCATATGTGGGCAAGGTAGAGGTTAGGTGTATTCTCGTATCACCATTATTCTTTTTGCTCACTGATTTCCTTTTTCCTGGCCCACAGGCTAATGGGTGATCAATTCCATCAAAACTTCAAGTTACTTATTGAAGCAGAGCAGTTGTACTGGCCAGGTCCAGTAGCTCTTTCCTGGGACTCTGCTTTCTTTGCAGGTTATGATGCATAATAATGCAGTAAATCTAATTCCTGCCACATATACTGACGGGCATTACTGCCAAAGTGTCTCTTCCGATCCGTTTTGTGTGGCTGCTTTCCTATGTAACTTATTGAATTAAAAATATAATAATTTTAATCTTGTTGGTTAGTACTGATTAAGCACCTCCAGGCACATTAGAGAGGTAGAGTGTATGCTTTGAAAGTATAAGGCTGGAGTTCAGTTTCCACCTTTCCAATTTTCTAGAGGCAGTACAGAATTCTGAGAAGACCACTAAGCAAGAATCACGGAACTTGAGATAGTGCCCTATATATGCCACTAACTTAATATATGATCCTAGGTAAGTCATTTTACCTATTTGGATCATAGTTTCCACATCTGTAAAAGGAGAAGGTTGGATTAAATTGTAGTGTCTCTTCTGGATCTATAAATATATAGCTCTAGTCTGTGCTTTATGGATAAATTAAAAATTATATTTTCCTGTACCATATTTACCTTTTAAATCAGTTATTGCTGAGGAATAGCCCAGACAAAATGGGATTTTTAAACAACTTTTATCATTTAAATAGAGAACCAAAATAGTTGAACATTTATTTTCCCAACCTCTTGCTTATTTAATTCTAAAGCAGTTAATGAAATTGTGTTTTACAAAGATTATTGTTATATAGCCACGCTGAATGAGAAAGCTCAATGCCTGCGACTGAGGTACAATAGAGAGAGCTACATTGAGCAAGACTTATATAATATATTAACCATAAGGAACGACTTGGAACCTGACCCTGAGTAGATATTACGTTCCTCATAGTTCAACTTAGTAATATGCTGGGAGATGTCTCAGAACATACATCACCCATTACCTTGTGCTGGCAATCATACCATAAGCATGTTTAAAATTTTTGTTATTAAGTTAAATCTTTTTTTTTAAGATTTTATTTATTTATTTGAGAGAGAGACAGAGCATGAGAGGAGAGAAGGTCAGAGTGAGAAGTAGACTCCCCGTGGAACTGGAGCCCGATGTGGGACTCGATCCCAGGACTCCGGGATCATGACCTGAGCCAAAGGCTGTGGCTTAACCAACTGAGCCACCCAGGTGCCCCATTAAGTTAAATCTTAAGATAATAGTCAAACTACTGTAGAACAATGCCTTTTACTCTTGGTGCATATAAAATAATCGGTTTATGAGAGATTTCCAACGTGCAAATTGATCTTTTAGATAGGTTACCCCCTTTTTAAATAATCCTCTAAGAAGACAGTCTATGAAGGCTGTTACTCTACTCTTATTAAATCTATAGATACAATACCCATAGAAGTCTTAAGAAGCAACATTGCTAGTTATATTTATTAATTAAAAATCTGATAAAACACTGATAAAATTTGTGGGTTTTGGCTTCTAAGTCAAGGAACACCATAATGAGTCATGGGCTATGAATTCTGGTGTTTGAACTCTGACAATCGCATCACAGGACTGTTTTAGAGGAGAACATGATCCTTACCCTCTATGATCATGCCTTTAAATGTTAAGAATGTTTAGTAAAACACACAAACACACACACACACACACACACCGGTAGGGTAGGAATTCCTATAGTATTTTACAGAATATATTCTATTTGCTAACATCTATTTCTCCATCAGACTAAAAAGGCAGCATATATGAAGATAGGAAAAACCATGAAAAACCTCTGTTTTTCAACATTCTGGCATTGTTGTTGAATTAATGCAGTGGCTAAACAATAAATCCACAATAGTTGTGGGGGTGGCTTGGCTCATCACAGCATCATTTATGCTGATATTTCTTTTTTTTTATATTGATATTTCTAAAGGTCATAAGAATTTAGGTCCAGGTTCACTCCCCATTGCTAATTCACTCCAATGTGACAATTCCTTCCATGATGACATGGTCTCCCAATTATCTTCTCTGTGGCTAGAGGGGAAAAAAACAGCAGAATTTCCAAAGGCTTGTGCCATTACTCTGCTTTCCCCAGGTGGGATTCTTGCTGTTATCCCTGAACTATGACAGAGAGGCCACTACACAGCAGATGGTAAGAAAAGAGGACCAAAGTTTAAATTAACAACCATCGCCACCAACATTAAGCCTCCCTTTGAGACAACAGGAACTGTGAAATCTGATTCTACATTTCTGCTGAAGGTCAACAAAGCAGGGCCTTCTTAGAGGAGACAAGGTTTACTGCCTTTCTTAGCATAAATACACCAAGCACGAATACATCAAGCAGAAGATAATAGTGCACCTCTAATTCAGTAATTGTCATAGGACTCTTTCCTTCTCCTCAATTAAACAGTTAACAGGGAGCTGGGACTCACACAAAGAAATTCGCTCCTCCTCCCTCTTTCCCACTTTGATTTATGCATAGCCCCTGGAGACACAAATTAATGTCTTCATAGACCAAAAGCCCCAGCTGTTTTGGAAAACCTACGACAAAGCTTAACTAAGGTTCACGCACGCAAACACAAAGCCCCCATAATTACTAAGCTGGGTATTACAATGCTGGCTCCTCAATCAAGGGTCTAAAGCCAGCCTTATTGCCTCTCTCATTCCCAGCCAGGCTGGCCTGAATACACCTATAGCGCTAATTTAGTACTGCCTGAGGCATTGTAGATTCTGGATAGATGGACACCTTAAGCAAAACTGAAGAAGAAATATAGAACTGTAAGGGTTTAAAACCACAATTCATCATTTATTAAAATTCAACGGAAGCACTAGAAAGCTGTGAAACTCTATTTCTTACAGACCTAATTTCTTTGGCTTATTTGTTCTTTTCTTTTTTGATAGTAAGGACTCAGAAAATGACATGACAAATTTAAAGAAAATTCTAAAAGATACTCAGTACCCTCAATTCTGTCTTAACAAAAGACAAGCCTCCCTCCATACTCTGCCCTTTGGAAACTTGTGGCCAGCACTCGCTGTCCCTACTTCCCCTCCTCTTATCCACTCCTGAATCACTGCGTTCTGTCCACAGAATTTTACTGAAACAATGCTTGCAAATGTCACTGACAGTCTTACTGCTAAAGCCAGTCACTACTTTTCAGTCCTTATCTCATTCTTTCTCGCTACAGCACTTAACTCTGCCAACCACTCCTGCTTTCTTGAAACTCTTCCTTGCCTTCTGTGAAACTCCCCAACTCTCTGGTTTCTCTTTTTGTCTCCTTCACAGATTCCTCACCCTCTACTCACTTCTTCGATGCCAGTGCCTCACTGCTTTTCTTCTAATTCCACAACCACAGGTTCTTAATCTAGACATCATAAGGGTTCATGGATGTACTTCAAGAGGTCTAAGAAGCTCCTAAAATTGCATGCAGAAGTGTATTTACAAATTTTATGGGGAGAGGGTCTATAGTTGTCAGATACCTAAAAGAGTCTACGGCCAAATAAAGTCTAAGGGCAACTGATCCTCAGACTGGCTCTGGGGATCCCATGACTTCAAATCATATCTCTATATAGGCTCATAACTCTGATATCTACATCATATCTCTAGTCCAGATTGTTCTAGGTATGGGCAGCCCTGGGTACTTCAAATTTAACCCATTATTTTTACTCAATAATCCTGCTTTTTCTTCTATGTTCTCCATGTCCGTAAACAGCACACAACCCACCTAGCTATTCAGTACCCAAATTATTCACAGTCTTCCCTCTCCCTTGTTCCCCACATCTAGTAACCAAGTCCTATGGACTCTACCTCCTATCTCAAATGTGAACTTTTCTTTTCACCCCAACTATCAATCTCTCAGTTCACGTGGATTTCTCCAACAGGCTCTTCACATATCTTTCTGACTCCAGTCAGCTCTCCAGCTGCAGATAGAGTGATCCTTCTTTTTTTTTTTTTTAAAGGTTTTATTTATTTATTTATTTGACAGAGATCACAAGTAGGCAGAGAGGCAGAGAGAGAGAGAGAGGAAGGGAAACAGGCTCCCTGCTGAGCAGAGAGCCTGATGTGGGGCTTGATCCCAGGACCCTGGGATCATGACCTGAGCCAAAGGCAGAGGCTTTAACCCACTGAGCCACCCAGGCGTCCCCCTTTTTTTTTTAAGAGAGAGAAAGAGTGGGGCGAGGGGGGAGCGGCAGAGGGAGAGAGAGAATCTTAAGCAAGTTCCATGCCCAGTAGGGAGCCTGATGCAGCGCTTGATCCCACCACCCTGAGATCATGACCTCAGCCGAAATCAAGAGTCAGACATTCAACTGACTGAGCCACCCAGAAGCCCCTAGAGAGATCCTTCTAAAAGACAAACATGATCATGTCACTTCCTGGCTTAAAAACTCTTTAGCGACTTATCACTCTTAGACCACAGAACTTCAAACTCCCTGACTCAACAAATAAGGTCCTTTATGACCTGGCTCCTGCCTCCTGCTTGTCTCTATAGTCTTACCCATACTCTACAGTCCCCTTAACTAACCCCCTTAACCCCCTCTCCTCTCAACCCTTAATCACTCTATATTCTCTAGGCATACTGAACCATTTTCAGTTCTTGCCTCAGGGACTGCATATACTTTAGCATCAGCCTGGAACACTCTGCCTCACTTTGGCTTGGGTAACCTCTGCCAGGAACCTATCCCCAGCTACCTAAAGATGGGTTAGGGGATGCCTTTTATATACTCTGCTAGCATCCTACATGTGCTATGGAAACATATCATTCTATGTTGTGATTGCCTATTTTTCTGCTTCTCTATTTCCCCCTAGGGTTTGGTAAACTATAAACTCCTTGAGGTCAGGGGCCATATGGTTTCCCTAGCACCCAGCACAGTGTCTGGCACAAAACAATTAATCGATAAATATACAATGATTAACTAAATGAATTAATGGACAGATGGGAAATCCAGGATGTTGACACTATACTCTTAACTCTCATAATTTTTTGCCTTCAACTTAGCATAGGAACAAAACAATGGACTCCAGAGAAGTCAGCCAATTTAATTTGGCTTTAACTCCCTAGGCCTCACTTTCCTCGCTTGTGTAACTAAGGAAACATTCTCCATGGTCTGGTCCCTAATGGCTTGGAAATTCTCTAATTCATTGCTTCTTTAACATATCTGATTCTCATGCCCCAAATTCCACTTCAGGTTCTCCATTCTCTTCCCTACATGCCCCACCCCCACCCAAATGGCACCATGATGATCTGGTTTGACATAAAACCAATATGTATATGTGTGTTTGTGTGTACGAAAGAGAAGGAGAAGAGGAAGAAAGGAAGTGAGAGAGTTTAGGGGAGAGGAAAAGGGAAACAAAACATAGTGAGGCACTTTCTGGACATCCTTCCCTTCTCATTTCTATCCTTTGTAAGAAATGATAGCTGGTCTCAGAGGTCTAATTTTAAGATGTTGATAATGTTAAATTACTGTATGGTGACAAAATTCTTAAAATTGTTTGAGAGCACTCAGAACAGTAAGAAAAAACCAAAAACAAACAAAGAACCCCCAAAAAACAGGTAAGGAAAAAGTTAGGGCCAAGTAGACATAAGTTATTTTAAAAAGGTTGAGTCGCGGGTGACTGGGTGGCTCAGTGGGTTAAAGCCTCTGCCTTCAGCTCAGGTCATGATCTCAGGGTCCTGGGATCGAGTCCTGCATCAGGCTCTCTGCTCAGCAGGGAGCCTACTTCTTCCTCTCTCTCTGCCTGCCTCTCTGCCTACTTGTGATCTCTGCCTATCAAATAAATAAATAAAATCTTTAAAAAGGTTGAGTCCCAGTAACTTGATAAAATTTGGTGAATAAAGCTTACTGAAAGTTTAAAAGAAAGGGGGACATCTCTTTTGAAGTGACATACAACCTGAACTTCTCTGGTCAAGAGAAGTTGAAGAACCATAGTTACAGAAGCATTTGAAGTTACTGAAAAACTACAGGAATACGTAACAAAAATAATCAGCGCTAAGAATATAATAAGGCAAGGACCAATCCTATACTGGTCCCTGGGGCAGGAACCAGATGGCCTAAAAGACCAATGCCCATCTCTTAATTTCTTTGATTGATAAGGAAGAATATGCTTCCATTTAGTTCTCATAAACAGTGACCCCTTTTCTCCTCTGTAGACAAAGCTGATATACTACCACTTTTGCTTCCAGATATTAAACTCGTATTTAATGATACGTGTGCTCAGTAATGTATGTATCCAAAAACTTTCACTGACAAAAATGGCCTTGCATTCATCTATTTGTCTTTCAGCTGCTGCACACAAATGCAGGAGGGAAGTGGGGAATTTAAATGCACAGCAGGCAGTTGATGTATTTCTCCATAAACTAGTCTACATATCATGGCAAGAGTAGAAGCAAAGAAAACCTCAGATGCATTCTTCCCTATGAAGAGGCAAATGAAGCCAAGGGGCAGAATAGTTAAGGAGGAAAATGAAAGTCTAAAATGAGATTACAAGTGTATATCCTTTTAAAAACAAATCAAAAGAACATTATCTTTGCCAACACTGAAGATGAGTTAAACTCTTTTGGTCCAAAGAAAAAAGAAGAGTGTCCACTTTCTAGTCTAAAGAAAACCAACAGCATTTTCAACACTGTTAGATAGATGCTGTTTCACTTCAGAAGTGGTTACACTTCAGTAGTGGATAGTTAGTATGTTGCGTAAAGGTTAAGAGGAAAAATAAGAATATTTAGCATAAATGGCAACATACAGAAAAAAGAGAGCAACCCCTAGCAATGCCCACTGTGCCTACATCTTGGATACCATGGAATTTAGGTAAATAGATAAATACATAGTTTATAGGGCTCCTATACAAATTCTAACTATATCTCACATATAAATATAGAAATATATAATTACATTCTGATATATTAATATGTGATAGCAAAACAGAGATCAAGGGGCAGGAAAGTACACCTGACTCACTGGGATAAAACCTCAAGAGACCATGGGAGATCACGTTGAGAAATCCAAGTCATTTCCTGAAAAATTCTATCTGGGGATAGAGTCCCACATAGTAATATTTTAAAATGCCAGATGCAGTCCACATAGGAATATTTCAAAATGCAAAGCTAATATTGCACATTCAAGTAAGATTTGTTTTTATAGATATGGAATTTATACATTTGGTTTCTTAGAAACACATTTTTTTAAATAAAGTGTGGCATCCCTGTACCACCAAGCTTCATGTGGTCTTGCTTTTGATTTTTCTTTTATAAATTTAAGTATGGGCATGCTGGGTCTCCATAAAGCTTAGAATGCCTGTTCTGTGGCAGGCAGGCAGAAAAGGGAAATCCAGACTTCCAAACCAGGAGACTGAGACAGTATCCAACAAATCACTGTTCCCATTGAGGAAGTAGAGTTTTATGACAAAGGGACCAAAAAACATTTTTTTGGAAATATTTTAAAGGCCTGAGACTAAATTCAGAAGAATGTAATAAATGAGAAGTAAGAAGGTACTTAAAAGTCTCCTGAAAAGAGTGAATTAAACTGTCTATATTTGGAAAGGAGTGTGTTTTCACATTTTGGTTAAAAATGAATCTTTGAAGAGCCCAGAGTAAGGTAGGCATTAAGGTCTCATTAAATGGAGGATAAAGTGGGTTTTTTAAATTTTTATTTTTTTAATCTCTTTTCAGTGTTCCAGAATTCATTGTTTATGCAGCACACCCAGTGCTCCATGCAATATGTGCCCTCCATAATACCTACCACCAGGTTCACCCGACCTCCCACTCTCCTCCCCTCCAAAACCCTCAGTTTGTTTCTCAGAGTCCACAGTCTCTCATGGCTCATCTCCCCCTCCAATTTCCTCTGACTCACTTCTCCTCTCCATCTCCCCGTCTTCCGTGTTATTCCTTATGCTCCACAAATAAGTGAAACCATATGATAATTGACTCTCTCTGCTTGACTTATTTCACTCAGCATAATCTCTTCCAGTCCCATCCATGTTGATAAAAAGTTGGGTATTCATCCTTTCTGATGGAGACATAATACTCCATAGTATATATGGACCATATCTTCTCTATCCATTCTTCCGTTGAAGGGCATCTTGGTTCTTTCCACAGTTTGGTGATTGTGGCCATTGCTGCTATAAACATTGGGGTACAGATGGCCTTCTTTTCACTACATCTGTATCTTTGGGATAAATACCTAGTAGTGCAATTGCAGGGTCATAGGGAAGCTCTATATTTAATTTCTTAAGGAATCTCCACACTGTTCTCCAAAGTGGCTGCACCAGCT